>NC_030811.1:66491214-66791214 GCF_001704415.2 Capra hircus
AGGTGAGGACAAAATCTGCAGTGGAAGTTATGACATGCTAGAAAGCAACAAATGTGGATCACTGACCAAAACGATTATGTACTTGATGCAAATGCAGATTGCATATTGTTATATATATATAGGACATTGTGTTTTTGTTTTCCCCATCCAGTCACTTATTTTTGGTGGTGAATACATGTTGTTAGAAGATGTCTTGTATGGTCTGAATCTTTGTTGTGTACTATTTTTTATAGTCTTAAGTTATAATGAAAAAAAAAGTAGGAACCAAACATAAAAGGTCTAGTAAAGCCAAAAATTAATTTCATATTGATTTTAAAGTGATCTAGCTGAGTTTTTACACTGAAAGCAAAGATTATAGCAATTGTAGTCCATGGTATTTATTTTCAGTCAAACCAAAGTTACATATAATTCTGCCTCTGCTGATACGGGATATTAACACTAACAATACACTCCCTTTCAAAGACTTGCACAGGCCAAATTGTTGGAATGCTGGTTTTCGCGATGACTCCAAACCCCCAAACTAGGATAATGCATTATGGTGTAGTTGAAAATAGCATAGTCAAATGTTTGCTTAAAACCTAGAAACTTTACGTGTTGCTTTTCATGTGCTGTGCCAAGTCTTGATAATACTTTTTCCCCCAACCAAGGGACCTCATAACCTGATGATGGTTATTGCTTTACAAACAGTTTCGACAGAAGGTGGCTGCTAGAGCTTAACATATGTACCAGTTCCATGTGATGGAGCTGGTCCTTGCAAACTAAGCTCATCATTTATTCTTTGCTGAAGTCAGCAAATAGAGTTAGAGAAATACCCAGTCATCTATCACACCAAATAAAAGGACATAACGGCTTTCAAAAGGGTTTTCCCACTTACCCAAAAGGCTTTCTGAAAGCTTCTACCTCTGCAAAAAAAAAAAAAGAAAAAAAAAGAAAAAAAAAAAGAAAAAAAATTAGAACAATTATGGCAGATTGCATGAAACGTGAGAACGTCACAGTAACTGCTACTTTTCATTCTGTTTGTCTTTGGGTCATGATCAGTGAATGGGAAGTTTGCGATATGGTATCAAAAGAAAGATTGGGATTGGGAAGGATGGTTTTCAGTCATCTAGGATCCTACTGGAAGGCTTATCTGAAGGGAAAATGGGTCTTTCAGGTGCATGTTCAAAGGCTTTGATGGACTGAAAGTAATCTTGAGAGCTGTACCATCAGGAGGGTGGCCTAAGACTACAATGCTAAAGTATGCATACCTCAGTTATCAAACTTTTGAAAGGAAGTCTCAGCCACAGAATGCATATACCTGTAGAGTTTTGCATGGGTTTTATATGAATACAATTTTAAAAAATAGCTGCTTGCACATTATACCAGAAAAACCTCCAAAACTGCAATTGCTTTGAAAATAGATTTTAGGTTTTTTGGAGTTTTCTGAAATGCTTGGTCTGTATTTTGATAATTGTGCATATTATGTAAAAATGTTGGTGGACCCATAAATGACCAGACTTTTTCTAAGAAAAATGTTGCTTTAATGCATTTCATGAATTTTTACTCTTATATCATTGCTTGCTAGTAATAGCAAATCTGCTTTTCTGCATCTGCTTTGCGTAGCTATTGTAAGGCTTTGAACTAATGTATGTATTTATTGCTTGAACTTCTGTGCATACCTTATAAAGCATAATGTCTGACAATTTAAATGGCTCATGTATTCTTGCTTCTATCATAAGCTGATTATGGGGACTATGATCTTTTGTATACAGCAAATTTTAACTGTAGCACAAACATCTGTTTATGTATTGGTGGAATATACCTGTTTTATTTATCTTTTTTGAGGTAAACTAATTTTTGATACTTTTCATTACTGTGTACTATGTTCATACTTTGAATTCTCTGACGTTAGAAGTCATGGTTGAGAATTGTAACAGCTGTTATTCGTTCTGTATTCATGGCTTTCACTGCTGAATAAAATAAAGGACCAAACCTAGGATTTGAAAGAAAACTGTCTACCTCTAACACCAGGGAGTTATCAGATTTTATTTTACATAGTTTTAGTCTACAAAGACACAATTGCTTAAACCTAGTGGGCTTAAGGCTTATATTCTGTGTGGTTGGATTCATGGCACAGTTGTACTGTTTGAAAATCAATTAAAATTTCATGTGAATGTTACAAGTATTTGGTAGAATTACCACTAACTGGGTTTTCTTTAGATAACTCAGATATGGAGAAAATGTCATCAGCATTCTGTGTCTACAGCTGCTTAACTTCATAAGAATGCATTTCTTTGTGATTAGGGAATCGAAGAATAGTCAGCTAGGAATAGAGCTACAGAGGTACACTTAAAATAAACCATCCTGGACTTTAACATCCCTGGGCAGATTCAGTCACAAAATCTGTTAGACAATTTTGTAAAGTTTTCAAATTGATCATTCACATTTTGGGGAATTTGTGCGACTTCATCCTACACATGACAATATTAACATGCATTCAAACAGTAGCTTTATTAATGCCATAAATCTATTGAAAGAAACGTGGCTTACCCTTGTCATTTCACTAGTTCAGTTTGCAATGAAAGGTTTTTGTCCATGAACATTTGGCAAATCTTACTTAGAAAAAAAAAAAAAAAGAAGGATGTACATATTCCTATAGAATTCATGTATGAACAGTGTGTCACTGCTGTTGGATGTAAAAATGTATATAAACCATTTCATTCACTTGATTACATTTCTGAAGTATAAATAAAAAATCTGATACTTTTGGACCCATTTATAACCCCTAGGATTTTATTCTTTCGGAGAGACTATCTTCCTTGCCAGAACCAAGTCATAAATTTGTGTACACATATCCCACAAATTGTTTAAATCATTTCCTTAGGAATTGAGGATTCATAAACCAAACCATACTCAAGTTCAATCAATAAAAACGGGTCTGTTTGTCAAATACATTCCATTAAAAACTATCTTCAGGTTCAAATTGGCTTCCTCACATAATCATCTCATGGTCTCATGTTTTTACTCTAATAGAATTTGACATTTAAATTCTAAATTAAAAGGGGGGTCCATGATGAGTTTCCTGTTTTTAACTTTTTCATTTTATCTGTTCTTTTATGCCTCCAAGTATCAGTCACACCCATGGTATCCTGCCCTGATTCAGGAGAATGTACAAGGAAAGTGTAAGTAGCTTTCTAAGGGGAAGCTTTTAGGCCTCTAGGGATCAGACCCAGACCCTTCTAAGTGGACAAGACAAGCAAGCTATGGCCTTTGCAGCAGGAAACTGCCTTTTTCTTGAACCTCAACATGCATTCCTAAATCTCCCATAATCAGAAAAAAAAGAAATTTATGTGTTGAGTATATTTTTACTTTATGCATAATTTACTAGTATCTGTCATCCCAATGAAAGAGTACCTTGACTGAAGAGCTTTCCACAGGATAAAAATTGTTTTAAAAGAAATGTGACCATGAGATTAATTTTTTGAACCTTAGGGTTCATTTTTCACTATTGATTACTGAAATGCCCCAACCCAATGTATTCTGTTAACTTAAGACTACATTCCCATGCAGAGCAGAGGTTAACATAAAGAAGAAAAGGAAAGGAAAAGAAATTTTTAACAGTGTTCCCACTCTGACCAGACATTTGAAACTTGACTAGTTACATGATTCTCTTCTCAGTCACCTGCAAATTCTCTTGTGTTCAGTTTAAGAGGATCTGGGGAGACTGTGAAGAGGAGCTTACGTGTTCCTATAATAGCACCTCGGAAGCTTATGGGAGGGAGAGCCCCTAAGCCACCATTATCTTCCTCTCTTTGGAGGTAGCCCATTGCCCTAAAGCCATGAGGCATGTGATAGGTGGGAAGGAATACAGCTTCCTTCTTACTTCTCCTTTAAATATATTTAAATGACACTATAGAAAATGCAGTTAATAAAACTGGGCTTCCCTGGTGGCTCAGCTGGTAAAGAATCCACCTGCAATGCAGGAGACCCTGGTTTGATCCCTGGGTCAGGAAGAACCCCTGGAGGAGGGCATGGTAACCCATTCCAGTATTCTTGCCTGGAGAATCCCCATAGACAGAGGGGCCTGATGGGCTATAGTTCACAGGGTCGCAAAGAGTCGGACACAACTGAGCGACTAACACTTAATAGAAAATGCAACATTTAGAAGTTACCAATCCTCTTTGATCAAATGTTCTGAAAAAAGGAGAAATTATAAAATTTAAAAATAACATTTCTGCCAATAGAAAGTTATTATGATTATATATTCACCTATTCTCTGCCAGCCAAAAAATTAAGCATATTTGGGGGAAAGAAAAATAGGAAAATTGAGAGGAGCACCAAGCAGAGAATCCTTGCACTTGAACTCTGCACTGACATTTAAATGTTCTACTCAACACCCTTCATCAGAGAAAGGACCTTTGCACGGTAATCCATAAGTAATCGAATCAACAGAACCTCAATAGAAACATTTCATCTGGAGGTGTTAGTCCTAAATGTTAAGTCTTAGAACAATAACAAAAGCTTGCTACAGATGCCATGCATTTATTTAGTTTTGGCCTCTTTGGTAGCAGAGATAAGCTCAAAGTTAATGAAAAGGGAAAAAGTTGCAAAAAAATTTATTAAATCATTTTACAAATCAAACTGGCTTCGCTATCAGCCATGAAAAGCTATGTGAATCTCATGAAATAATCCCATATCTAGGTTATCTCCAATTCCTGAAACCTGGTTCTCATGGCTATGTTCCCATTGAATGTCAATTTAATATTCATTCTGAAGCAAAATCAGTTCTCTTTGGTACTGGCAATATTTATTTCCCTTGCCTTTTACCATTATTTTAGAAATAACCTTATAGTAATCTCCACCATAAAATGGAAATATTTCATTAATAGTCTTCCCTGCATAAATTTAAAGCTGTTATTAATGAATAATATATGTGTCAGTCATTTTGCTGAAGGTGCCATCTTGGGCAGATAATTATGACTCTCCTAATTTTCTAACAAGGATATTCTGGAAGTACAATTGTTATTCCAGCATTTAGAAATATCATTGAGTCACTTTAAGAGCACATATGATACATAAAATTTGAGAGATGGTCATATTGAGATCAGATATCTAAAAAGAGGCTTCAGTCCTTTTAGAACAAGTTAAATGACATGTCAGGTTTATTTCTAAGAAACCTATTCAAAATCAGGAGGAAAAAGCTTTTATATTATATGCTCACAACTTCAGAAACTATGGCTTGAACAAAAGAGAATTTATTTTCTACAACTCCAGTCTCAGGTAAGCCATGATATTGAAGCCCATTAGGAGTAAATACCTGAATATGGATAATAAGGCCATATCTTCAATTCAGGTAAATGTGCCATCACCTGCTAGTGACTTCTGCCTTGAAAAAGTAAAGGTGGTAGGACATAAGGTCCACAGATTTGCCAATCCTTGTTTGGTTCCTTAATAGCAATGAACTATGAGAAGTGTTCACATTGTTAGCCAAAAACCCGAGAGCATTATTGGTGTATAGAATCTAGAAGCTGAAGATAATTCCACACTGGAAACTTTGGTGCTAAAATAGTTTAAGTGAAAAGTGCCATTGGTGAGACTATTACATTTGGTAAATTCTGATTAGTAAATACTGATCTCAGTGCTTGGTAGGCTCTCAGAGTAGAACTTTCTACCTTCTTACTTTTCTTCCACTGGGACATGGGTTTTTTAAGTCAACTGGGCAGGGTCAAGGCGAAGATGCTAGATGTGAAGTTTGATTTCATTGTGGCTCTCAATGTTATTGCCCAAGCGTGTTATTTATATTCAAGAGTTAAACTTCTTTCCACCCACCTCCCCTTCCCAAAAATGAGATGATGTTATAAGGATCTCACAAAATTCTTCATCCTTCAGTGAGGATTAAATTTCTAATGGGGTACAGAACTGTTGGAAGAGAGCCTGCTCTAGGACTCAGGAATTGTGTAAACCTTACATAAAACAATCACATAACTCTAAATGACAGTACAAGTAAACAGACTTGAGTGACTAAGGGTTGAACAAGATAACTCAAAGAATATAATCAAAAGGTAATTCATTTTGGTCTCTTACTGCCTTTCTAAACTTTATTTAACAGGGCAATCTGCTGTGCCAGATTAGAACTTATGCAGGTTCTATGGTGTATCAGCTCACTCTTGAATAATAAACATTTGTATTGACGTTTTACATCATAAAATGCCCTAATAAGACATTTAGAACGCAGTCCCATGTTTTAGT
Source organism: Capra hircus (assembly GCF_001704415.2). Classification (NCBI taxonomy): domain Eukaryota; kingdom Metazoa; phylum Chordata; class Mammalia; order Artiodactyla; family Bovidae; genus Capra; species Capra hircus. Next base: position 66,497,443 of record NC_030811.1, read on the forward strand.
CAAAACTCTGAACTTGACTTTGGGTGACACCTTCTACCCACCTCTAAATCAGGTTTGCGACAGGTTGGAGACAGGCTGTGGAGACCATGGTCCTTCTCTTTTTGCTTTGTTGCCCTGCCCATCTCCCCATTCACGATTGCACTGTCTGGTCAGCAGGGTCACGATGGAAACGTTCTCACAGTCATTTCCCAGCAACAGGCTGGCAGGACCACCCCAATGTCTCCAGTAAAGTCACTAACCATTCTCTAGCTCTCCCAGCTGGGAGTCAGGCTTGACCAGTTAGAATTACTTTTCTCAAGTGTGGGTCAGGCACCAGACCTTTTGGTCTCCCAATTTCAGAGAACATATTCAAAAGTTCTTAGCATAATCTCCTGGAGAAAGCCCTCTAACTAGGCTTCGGCTGAGAAGGCAGCAGCCTTCCCATCCCAGAAGAGGCAATACTCATCTCCGCCCAAAATCTCTTTACCAATCTCTTGATGAAAACTTCAACGTGAGCATCCTATTAGAGGAGCACATTAGAGACTGGATACACTTTCTAGAACAGATATTCCTAATTCAGGAGCTGATTGCAGAAAGAAGAATGCCCATTCCTAAACTCAGCTGAGAGCAATCAGTGCTAATCCACCACGTGTACCAGCTGCCCCCGGATGCCGAATCCCAAAATCCTCTGTCCGTAGGCGCATCAGGGTTTCTCTTCCAAACTCCGTGGGTCTCCGCTCCTCGTCATGCTTCTCGCCCTGACAGGGATACAAGTAGACAAAGAAGGAAAACTTCCTCAGGCATTGTCTAGCTTTGCATCAACTCAGTTTCCAGGAGGCCCGAATCTTAAATATGAAGATGCTGAGCACCAGAGGAATTAAGAATACAATCGTCTTGTATCCAATGTCATAGATAGCTACTTAAAATCTCTTGGACAGAGTTTGCAGATATATATTTTGAAAATCTTACTCTCAGTATTTATTTCAACTCTTTCGGTAAACTTCAGAGTTTAAAAAAACAGAAGAAGAAGAAGAAATAAAGAAAATGGTGGCTCTCACTGCTGGAGCGAGGCGGAAGGAGCGCCGGAAGATGGCGCCGGCCCCCGGCCTCCTCTAGGAGGGGACCTGTAGGTGCCCACACAACCGGATGCCTGTCGCTCAGGCCGACGGGGCAAGACCAGCAAATGACCCTCCTTCAGTCTGGACGCGTCTCCTTTAGCTGCTTGTGTGTTGGACCCTGGAGCAGGTGAGTCTGCGAGCAGACGCGAATCCCTTCAAGAGCTGTCTCAGTTCATTGTGAGTCCATGGATGCCAGAGGCGTTGGCTTTCTTTCTTTCTTTTTTTTTCTTCCCTGGGAGGCAGCATTTTAAAAAATATTTTTATTTACTGATTTATTTGGCTGTGCTGGGTCATAGTTGAAGCACACAGGGTCTTCCATTTTCCTTGTGGGACATGTGGGATCTAGTTCTGGGGAGAGCAACCTGGGCCCCCCGCGTGGGGGCACGGAGTCTTAGCCATTGGACCACCAGTACAGATCTGCTGGTTTTCAAAGATGGGTTTTTGTAGGGTTCTCTCTCAACTGCAGATCTGAAGAGCCTCTGCCCAGGGACTATTTTTGGAAAATTCTTATGTCATCTTACTTGATTCTTGCAAGCAGCCTGTGATATGTGAAATTTACTCATTTATCAGATAGGGGCGTCAGAGTTGGAAAGGTCTATAGTGACATCACTAATGTTGCAGAAACAAACAAACAAACAAACTGGATTCAAATGTAGAGCTTTGATTTTTCCACAGCTTCTTACATGTGAAGTGTGACTTTGATTTTGCATGTGGAGGCATTTTAAGGAGGGAATAATAAATCCACGTTGAAGTTAAAATTCTGAAGTGCTAAAGTTACCTGGATTACAGAAACATAACATGTAGTATCTGCAGAAAGTGATTGCAAGGACAAGTGTTTTGAGACCTAATTTCTGTGTTTTTACAACAGACATGGCTGTTTTCAAATTTCTTTCTTTGTGATCTGCTTAATTTTTCAAATGAGTGAAGGCAGTAACATGGATACATTTTGTTTATTTGACCCCCAGTGTGTCAATGGGTAATACCTTTGAAATTAGCAACACAATGTGGAAATCTTAGTGGAGACTGTGATAGGTTATCAGAAATATTTGGAGCCTGTAGTTTATTGCTATTTTTTTAGACATTGAGTCTCATTGTATGCAATTTCAGGTGACTCAGATATTAAGCCAATACCTGTCAAAGGCCTCCTTGAAGAAATGTTTCTCAAAGTCAGGGACTCATTGTCTTGTAATCAATACTCTATACTAACTGTGGCTAGTACTCAGAGGTACTCAGTACAGATAGTCATATTTAAATGGAGTGCTTTAAAGCAAACATGTAGGTTTTTTAAAAAAAAAATCAGAATATGTTTTATTACTAAAACTTCTTTTATTATCCACGGTGTTTCTTTTTCTCCTTGTTATCAATTTTATGTGCTGTCTGGAGGTATAATAAACCTTGGATTAGTTGGCTAGCTTAATTGAAAAATGTTTTGAAATGAAAAGTTAAAAGCAAAACAAAATATATTGAAAACCATTTCCATTCCAATTTCTTCTGTTAGTTCAGTTGTAAGAAATGGAGAACAGAAGCATTACCAACCAAGGCTTTTAGCGGAAACATAATTGCTTACACATCCAAATACATCAGCCAAGTTTGCTACACACGATTAGGCAGCCAATTGTGTTGAAAATGTGCTTGCTCATTCAGGAGACCACACCCCAGGGCTCACTTACTTACATCCTTAAGTTGGGTTAACACTAGCCCATTCTCATTAGCCACTTCTTGGAAAATATAATGGGGCCACCAGTAGTAAGAATCATTTGGGTCCAAATAAAAGACCTAATGTCTTCAACTAACCCCACCTAGGTTAGGCCAGGAAAGTTTCTGTCTAGTCTTTCCTAAGAACTCAAGTAGAGTCATTCTATCAAAGGATGCCAGTAATTAGTGAAAGTTGTATGCCAGGCACTGTCAAAAGTGCATTATGTTTAAAAATGTATAATGTCAGAGAAGTGGATCAAATTCTACATTTTTTAAAAAAAGTTTACATGTCACCTAAAAATAGTTCAATTTAAAAGAGATACAAGGTCATATTGTGTCTCAGGTACGTTTCCCTATTATTGTTTCTCTACCTGAAGTTAATTTAGTTTTCAATTCTCAGGAAAATGTGTTGGTGACTTGGAAACCTAGCTTTCCTTGTCTTGAAATTCTTTTCTAACCATAACACCAATTTTTATTTTGAAATGGTCTTAAATATGGCACAGCTATTATACATTCCTTAATTTCCTCCCAAATATCAAAGTAAAGCAAGATCATCTTTTTCTTAGTTTTCCCCTGAAAGTATAGAGAGAAATATTTTACAATAGCTGTGCTTTAGGTATTCAGAAGACCCAAGATGGCAGGTGACGGTAACTGTCCCATTCTTTGGTTGACTAGAATTTACCTATGCAATAGCCAGTTACTTAACACATCATCGTTTAGGATCAATACAGAAGTGTTGGGATCAACTGTGTGTTGGAAGTTAGTTCTCCTAGGATAGTAAGTGCTAAAAGTTCTCATTGCCAGCAGGCGACCACATAAAATGCAGGCAATGAAACCAAGGTGCTAGCTAGCCAACTAAGTGTAGCATGCCTTCCGCTTAAGCAACAACTTCCTTTTTTTATTTTTTCCTGGACTGTTTGATTTCCTGTCACTACCCTGGACAAAGCTGAATGCGAAAACTACACATTTGCATGTCAAGCTGACTGTTGGTTTCTGTATTAGTTTGTTGTCGCTGCTCTAATAGATTAACACTAAGTCAGTGGCTTACAACAGCACAAATTTATTGTCTTGTATCTGCTCATCACAGGTCTCAATGAACTAAAATAAGGGTATCAACAGGGTGGTGTTGTCTTCTGGAGACACTAGGAGAATATTTATTTTCTCATCTGTAATAGCTTTTAGAAGTCTCTCACAGTCCTTGGCTTGTGGCCTTCTCCCTCTGTCTTCAAGCAAGCAAAAATAGATCAAGTCCTCACATCACTCTGCCCTCCTGTCTCCTTCCACTTACAAGTATCCTTGTGATTATACTGGATAATATATGTATTAAGATAATCTAGAATAGTCTCTATATTTTAGGTGTAGCTAACTGTCAACCTTAATTCCATCTAGAGCCTTTGCTGTAGAAACTAACAAACTCACAGTTCCTGGAATTAGGATGTAGACACCATTATTTTCCCTACCAGAGACTCATTTTCATTTTGACTGATAAAAATTAATGATTTTCAACTTAAATTTCTGAAAGCTACCTATAGACAGTAAAGAGGAAAACATTTCTCCCAGCCAAGTCCATTTGTTGCTCATACCATTATCTTTAAATGGCTCTGCTAGGAGCAGACAGATTTTTGAGATTCAGTGATCTCTGGTTCCATATTGTCTGTATTCTAACTTCACTGAGCCCCTTACCTCCCCACTTGCCTTTGTGTGGGCAGTGCAGCTCTGCTCTCAGTAACGAGCCCCTCTGCCACAGAGCAGACCTTTTGAAGAGTACCTACTTTTCATCATGCCAAAGTATGAGCTCACACACGTTCATACGTGCCTTTGTTCCCTCCAGGCTTCCATACCTCATGAGTTGCCTCTTTGCTTTCAGGGGGAAATCAAGGTAGCAGACCTCAACAGCATTCTGTTTCAAGGGTTGAGGAGAGGCAGCAGAGAGGGGATTTAGGTTATATCCAATGACCACCTCTTTCCTGGGTTTGCCCTCACAGCTGCTGGAGGGCTTGGAGGTGCTAAGCCCTCTGATTTAGAACTACACAGGTCTGAGGGCTGAGCATTTTCTATGAAGGGCCTTCATCTTTGGAATTCCCTCTCCAAGGCTATTGACCTACATGGCCTGAAGTACATTCTATCTCACTAGTAAAGTGGATTTCACAGTTAATGTGGCCAAGCTGATTTGGATTATTTATTTCCAGTGTTAGCCACAGTTGTGGAACTCTCAGATGCGTGCAGGAATTGAATGCATCTTTAGAAATCTCAGGAAGGAATAGCACTCCCTGAGACGTGAGAGGGATGGGTTGTAATCTTCCTTTTGTGTCGCCTGTGACTTGCTCTAATACCAAATCGCAACCTATCCTCTGTGGTTATTTCTTCCATGTTGTGTTTTGTCAAGCTAACCTACCTGACCCATTCCTATGTTTGATTACTTGACAGCAAATGAATGACAGAAAATGTAAATAAAGCACACGGTATATCTGCATATCAAGCCAGCTGTGCCGGCCTGTGTGGGGGACTGGAGTAGGGTGGACCTGAAGGAAGTTATTAGCTCTCCAGCAGGGGCAAAGAGAAAAGCCAGTTCTGTCAAACATGAATGTTGAAACAAAAGGAAATCACCCCGTCCCAGATGCTCTGGGCTGAATCTGCCTTCCTGGGGTCTTATTCTGGTTCAGAGATAGCGCTATCCTTGAAGTGCTCTCTGTTGAGTGACACTAGTCCATGGTATCAAGTAGTGTTTAAAATACCTAGATTAAAAGCCTTCTGCATTTAATGTCTCAGCTCCAACAGGTATATAAACCAAAATGAACTTGCAAATTTCATTGAAGCTTTATCCTCTAGCCCAGGCTAGTCCCTAATGTCACAATTTCCACATTCCTAACAAAGAATCTTTTACTCTAACCAAGTTCCCGCTCACAGTTGGCAGCTGGCCCATCCAGCGGGGGAAGGTGACTTTTGTGGTGTCCTCACTCGTGCAGGGGTGCAGGTTAACACATCCTCCTTGGGCAATGAGGGGACTAATATTCTGTGCTTTGTTCAAAGCTCTGAAGGATCAATGTATGACATGTGATACTCGAATTGATGCTATTCCTGTCCTGAAAGGGAACTCCAGTTCCCTTCCAAGTGGAAGAGGTGAGGGGATTTGACTCTTGGCTCAGTACTGCCTGAGTAAATACTTTTTTTTACATCAAATTTCAGCCTATTATGGTTTGAGGTTTCAATTAAAAAAGGTAGGTAACAGGTATTCTTATAAATTTTTTCTAATGTGAAATAGATCATGGATTTCAGGTACATTTAGACCAAGCAGTGCAGCTGTTTTGTTTTGTTTTGTTTTTTAATAAATTCAGCAAGTGTTCAACAATATGTGGCCAGTGTGTTCATTAGCCTGGCCACCATCTCACAGGGAGCCCACTTCCGGTCAGGGTGCTCTTGGAAAAGTCCTGGCAATTGTTGCATCACCAGCAGAATTTATGCACTTAAGAGGTGGTGTATTTGTAGGCCCCAAAACTCCTACCTACTGAGTAGAATGGGTACAATTGCTTTGACACAGGAAATAGAAGCATTGGTCTCAGTGTCCAGCTCTGCTGTTCTCTCCTGAGCCTCCACATTAGAAGAAAGTGGGCCTATGAATACAATAGTAGGTGATGTGGTCAATGATGGCTGAACTCAGAAGCAAATTCAAATTGGACCTGCTCAACTGAATGAATCTGCTCTAGGCCCAGCAGTGAGTTGAAGGTCCTCTTCTTAGGGGACAGTTCTCTTCTTCAGGACCCAAAGAGAATGGTGACTGTCCAGGCTGTTCTCAAAGCTTGGTGACCTCAGCATTGGACCAGATGGGGTCTGTGGCTCATATACCTGAAGAAAGCCATTCAATATACACTGAATCCCAATGGACTAAATAGTACAGGATTGCTTTGACGTTTCTTTCCTCAGCTTTATTGAGATGTAATTGGCAAGTTAAATGGTAAGATATTTAAAGTGTACAACATGATTCACTTGCACATTGTGAAAGGATTCGCTCACTTAAATAACACATCTGTTGATTGTTTTGTTTTGTAGCCTAACCCACCAGTCCCAGTGCAGTCCACCCATGATACCCTGGCTTTGCTCACTCTGGCCCCTGCCACGTGCTTACCCAGTGCCTGATCACATCTACGGTTCATCAGGTCACATGTAGCTGAACTGACATGCTACTAAGCATGTGTAAAACATGTCTAAATCACCCTTTAGGGCTTTATTTCTTGTTAATTAGCAAACTTTGGCTTTCAGTGGTGACCAACCAACTTTTTTTTAAAGAAAGTGTTCGTCTTATATATACAAGACTTACAAGAACAGCCTGGTATGCTGTTGGCTTTGTCCTGGCAACTAAAATCAGTCCCTAGCACTCATCAGGGTATCTTGCTCTCAACTTTCACTACTGTATGTAATCCACTTCTATGTGTTATGTAGAGAGATTTTGGTGTGTCCTGGGGTCATGATGAATCCAGAACCATGGTTTGAAACATGTTCTATTAACTCCACAGTCTGTATTTTCTGCTTTGACAAGGTCCACCATGCCTTCACATGGCGCTCTCCACAAAAAGGAGTCATAGTCTTCATTTTAACCTTTTTTGTGTGACTAGATCCCCCTATTACTTGAATCATGTTGCAACTCAAGTTTTCCTCTCTCATGTCTTTTAAATTCCTTTGCTTTTAACAAGGTTCCGACAACTGGGTAGTATTTCTGCAGTGGTCTCATTAGTATCTGGTTCAGAACTGGAATAATTTTCCCTGGTTTTTATTCTCTACATGTATGTATTTTATCTGGAATACTTTATTGCATTATCTTATTGTAATTAGACATTGGGCTAAAGCTTAGACATTTTCTCCTCCATAATTTTGGGACCCTTGCTTGCATCTTTGTCAAATTATCACTGAGAATGCGGTCAGGAAGAGAGATTTTGTCCTTAGCTTTCTTCACCTTTCTCCAAGTGGTTTTGCTGACCAAGGCATACTTGATTTAATTTCCCATTGTACATTGAAATTAGCTGCAACTCCCCCACAGTCTCCATTCACCTTCTAACCCCCCAAGGCTGTCTCTATTCCTGTAGTACGATTATACAGTTGTTCAAATGGAATGAATCAGGTCATTCAGGTTGTATCTACACAAATAAACACTGGGCTGGGAGCTCAACTACAGGAAGACGTTCTGAGACATAGATTTTAATTTGAAAATGGACACCATCTCTTTCTCCTTGGATCTTGAGCGGGGAAGCAAAAGCGGCATGATTCCTGATTGTGTTTTTCACTGCATCCAATTCAGATCTACCTGCTCCATTCTGGCATCCTTGTTTTGTTTCCCCTCTAGTTTCATGTGATGACTCCCTGAGTACTGGGGTGAAATCTTTAGGTTAAAGCATACACCTAAATTTGGCATGCATTGGACTTACTGGCAAATCACCTTGATTACCACAAATGTACAGCTATTGGCAGTAGATTGAGTTTTCAAAAAAATATGTTTGAATAAGATAAACAGCAGCCTATTCTCAGTAGAAATTTTTCCTTAAAGGAACCTTTTAGTGAATGTAACTCTGATATTAATATGCATCCTAATGGTAAGAGGGCTTCCTGGTGGCTCAGTGGTAAAGAATCCATCTGCCAGTGCAAGGAGATGGCAAGATTTGTGGGTTTGATCCCTGAGTAGGGGAGCTCCTCTGGAGAAAGAAAGAAATGGCAACCCATTCCAGTATTCTTGGCCATGGGTAGTTTGGTGGGCTGTGTTCCAGGGGGTCAAAACAGACTCCCACATGACTTAGTGACTAAACAACAACCACCACAGGGAGGGGTCTTGCTGGCCCCTTGGATGTGCACTCCTGTTGGAACCCCACATCAAACTTTCTGGAGTCAAGGGTGTCTGCCTTGAGGAGGGGACTGAGACATGTGATTACTACTTCTCTTTCCCCAAAATACTTTGAATGACTTTATAGAAGTCCAGAGAATAATAAATTCATGAAACTATTAAAATTCAGGGTTGAAGTAAGGGAGTAGAATGGACATAGCTGACAAAAAATGAGTGTCTGGGAAGGGTTATGATGGATAAATCATAATGGAGAGAATGGTAAGTTATGGGTCAAAGGAAACAAAAGCAGTTTTACATAGCAGTTTCCCAGAGTTGGTAGATAAGGAAAATGGCACTGAGAAAGGGGGTAGAAACCATTACCAGGACTGAAGCATTAACTGCAGAATGTCTGCAGTGACCCGTGTTGCTCACACTCATCTCTAAGCCTGCTTCTATTGCAGTGCTGTTGGTCCCCAGATTGAGATCAGAAAGATAGCCTCTGGTATAATCATCTACCAACTGTTTCTATCACATAACTTTTAGAAAGAACACTTTCTCAGTCTAGCTCAGATACACTTAGTTTTCTGAATTACACATTTGTATGCTATACTAATGTATCATCAGTTCAGTTCAGTTCAGTCGCTCAGTCGTGTCAGACTCTTTGCGACCCCATGAATTGCAGCACGCCAGGCCTCCCTGTCCATCACCGACTCCCAGAGTTCACTCAAACTCACGTCCGTCGAGTTGGGGATGCCATCAAGCCATCTCATCCTCTGTCGTCCCCTTCTCCTCCAGCTCCCAATCCCTCCCAGCATCAGAGTCTTTTCCAATGAGTCAACTCTTTGCATCAGGTGGCCAAAGTACTGGAGTTTCAGCTTTAGCATCATTCCTTACAAAGAACATCCAGGGCTGATCTCCTTCAGAATCGACTGGTTGGATCTCCTTGCAGTCCAAGGGACTCTCAAGAGTCTTCTCCAACATCACAGTTCAAAAGCATCAATTCTTCAGTGCTCAGCTTTCTTCACAGTCCTACTCTCACATCCATACATGACCGCTGGAAAAACCATAGCCTCGACTAGACGGACCTTTGTTGGCAAAGTAATGTCTCTGCTTTTCAATATGCTGTCTAGGTTGGTCGTAACTTTCCTAACAAGGAGTAAGCGTCTTTTAATTTCATGGCTGCAGTCACCCTCTGCAGTGATTTTGGAGCCCCCCAAAATAAAGTCTGACACTGTTTCTTTCCACTATTTCCCCATCTATTTGCCATGAAGTGCTGGATGGCATCACTGACTCAATGGATGTGAGTCTGAGTGAACTCCGGGAGTTGGTGATGGACAGGGAGGCCTGGCGTGCTGCGATTCATGGGATCACAGAGTCAGACATGACTGAGTGACTGAACTGAACTGAACTGAACTGATGGGACCAGATGTCAAGATCTTAGGTTTCTGAATGTTGAGCTTTAAGCCAACTTTTTCACTCTCCTCTTTCACTTTCATCAAGAGGCTTTTTAGTTCCTCTTCACTTTCTGCCATAAGGGTGGTGGCATCTGCATATCTGAGGTTATTGATATTTCTTCTGGCAATCTTGATTCCAGCTGTGCTTCTTCCAGCCCAGAGTTTCTCATAATGTACTCTGCATAGAAGTTAAATAAGCAGGGTGACAATATACAGCCTTTATGTATTCCTTTTTCTACTTGGAACCAGTCTGTTGTTCCATGTCCAGTTCTAACTGTTGCTTCCTGACCTGCATATAGGTTTCCTAAGAGGCAGGTCAAGTTGTATAACACAAAATAGAAATTCTTAAAAAAGATGAGAAAAGTTTTCAAATAGAAATCCTAATACAGGCTTCCTTCAATTAATATTATAATCCATTTCTGAAAATGAGAAGTTCTATGTGAAAATATTAATCATGAGAATATTCTAATTGTTTAACTGAGAATAATTATAATGTATCAACTCAAAGCTTCCAACCAATTTCTTGAAATGTTACTAAAACATAGTAAACTAGCTACATATAAGTAATAAACTCTTAAAAATGTAGAAGCCTGAAAATAGCACTTCCTGATATCTGAAAGATATAGTTAACTAGCAAATAGCTGCTTTTAGTACAGTAACATGTACTCAGCTTCACTGTATAGATGCTCTTTAACACTTAAAAGCTTAAAAAAAATCTATGCATGAGTCTAAGATTTTACCAATTATAATCAAATGTATCACAAGACATTTCCATCATTTGGTTTAAAATGCATTGAGTTTGAGGGATTTAAATATTTTTTCTGAAAAATGTTGGCCAAAAAAATGTAGTTTTGAGAGAGATGAATGTTTCTGAAGACTGGGTATTAAAAGAGGCATTTTGCCAGAAAATATTGATCTGGGAGACTGTACCTCTGTTTTCTTCCATAATCTTGAGAGAGCAACTTGTATTCACTGAGGTGAAGTCAACCACTTTGCAGTCTCCCTCTTTTTAAAGACACAAGGTGGTCTACCAGTGAAGCTAGTGTTGGAGTTGCCATCTCAGATCAGGGTCTTGATCTTATTAGTACTGGTTAGCCTAGAGGGTGTCTGTGTGCCCTCAGGTGAAGTCTGCCCATCCCCACGCCTTGCCCACACACCTCAAACTGGCAGTAAATTCTCTCTTTCAAAGAAGAGTGTGAGTCACAGGTAGAACTCCTGACAACCAGTGGCAATGACCTCAGTTGGTCGTTCATTCATTCAATCAGGTCCCTGAAGCCAAAACCATACATTAGCAATCACTTGAGGACAATTGGCAGCATAAAAAAGAAAGAGATGAGTGAGTGAAAACAGTAAAACTCTAGCTAATGAATGCCTTAAGGAAGAAAACAGTGTTTTTTAAACAAACTACTGTCTTACAGAGAGTGGAGAAAATAGTGTTTTTTTTAAAAAATTACTATTCTATAGAGAGTGAAGAAAATATAGTATCCATTTAACAAGAAGAGACTGCTAAGAAAAAATCAATCAGAATTAAGAGAATTTATGAAAAAGCACAAATTATTTTAAAAAATCAGCAAAAAGGTTAAAAGAAAAAAATGAATCATACAGAATAAAAGGGAAAAGAGGAAGAGACAGAGATATAAAATGAGAAAGAAATTTAAGGGCATAGTAGATAATCCAAGAAATAATAGATAAAATATTTATGTGTAATTTCTTGTATATTAAAATACTGAGAGAATAGTTTAGAACTGTTTTTCATTTGTTCATTTGAACAGGGAAGGGAGATGATTTTTTTCTTGATTTGAACTGTAAATCTTCCAGGGCAGAAGCCTGCTGCTGCTGCTGCTGCTAAGTCACTTCAGTCGTGTCTGACTCTGTGCGACCCCATAGACGGCAGCCCACCAGCTCCCCTGTCCTGGGATTCTCCAGGCAAGAACACTGGAGTGGGTTGCCATTTCCTTCTCCAGTGCATGAAAGTGAAGTTGCTCAGTCATGTCCAACTCTGTGCGACCCCATGGACTGCAGCCTACCAGGCTCCTCCGCCCATGGGATTTTCCAGGCAAGAGTACAGGAATGGGGTGCCATTGCCTTCTCCAAGGACAGAAGCCCAAGGTTTCATACTAAGAGGGTGAAGGAGAAATTAGGAAAGAAGACAGACAACTCTTTTACTTTTTCCATTGTTTCTGTGCCTGCTGTTAACCCTCAAGTTAGTGAGGAATATTCTAATTTTTAGAGAAAAGTATTCCATTCTATAGTCTGAGGAAGAAACAGAGCTGTTGAGGACAAACGCAGCAACCTGTGCAAGGATTTCATTTGCTGTAAAGAAACCAGGATTTATTGGTGCGGGTCAAAGTCGAAGGCATTTCATGGTAGATATATTTAATCAGAAATGTGCTCACTAATGTTCCAGGTACCCATTTAACTCTCTGCTTGGTCACCTTACCATCTCAGTCTCTAACCACTATTATCCAGGAAGGATGATTTAGCCCTCTGTTGTGGGGGAGAAATTTCTCTGGCGTTTGACAAGATAGTGTAGGGCCTGAAGGGACTGTTCTATAAAATATCATGGACCATGCAGATCACAGTTCAAGGAGCAGAGTGTGATGGACTACATGCCAGACATGCAGGAGTCTGCTCACATTCAGAGCAGTTCCAGGCTGGCTCTGCTGGTCCTGGGTGTCATCCTGGAAGGTGGAATATCCCTACAGAAGCCAGATCAATTCCAGGACAGGCCTGGAAGTCTAAGTGGGCCTTAGACTTAGAGACCACCCAAAGTTGTTTATGGTCATTGTAAATTATGGGAAGGTCCAATTTAATCTCCCGAAGGCCCCCTCCCCCACCAGTAGAGCCACAACTGAAGAAGCCTTGAGATAAGACAGAAATATATGGCTGGCTAAATATATGGCATTTGTTCAATATTAGATTTCAGAAGTTGTGCCACTTGAGAGATCTGAGTTTTCAAGTTCTCAGGAAATGAAATGTGTAATGTGCAGTAAGACTTATTTACACCATTTGTTTTTTGATACATTTGAATAAACAATTAGAGCATTTTATTACCTATAGAGTAATTGTTATAAATATAATAATTTATGATCTACTCTTGTATATATTAATATAAATTATAAGAAATTAAGAAAGACTATCAATTCTGTGTAAAAACGGTACCCTAAATTATGCTGTCTAGATTTGCTGGTGTTTTAGGGTTTGCCTTATAATGATGAGTTTCTGCCACCCTAAACTTTTTTGACTGGTTAATACCAATGAGAATGTTTAATATTTTAAAGGAAAATACAGCATTTAGAAAGAGCTTTAGTTTTAAAGCAACAGGCCTTACAAAAACATTATTCTAACTCCATAGTCCAATTACTCTATAATCAATAAATATGATGTTACATAGAAAACAGAAGCAATATCAGAATACTTCTGAGTATATAAAAATGAAAAAGTTGTGAGAACGGTATGAGATATATTGAATTGAGAAAAAAAATTATTATTCCAAACACTTTAATTAAAAGAAATATATAACAGATTAGCTTTGCCATTACTTTCAGTAATTTTCAAAAAACCAACAAAAACTACATTATAATAATCTTCTTCATATGTATTAATTTGTTAATTACATTTTACATAAATCAGTTTAAAACAGCTTAATTTGTTTAGGCATGGTAGAATTTCTAAGAATTCTACAAAAGAGTACAAAGAATTACTCGCTAGGTTTGTTTAATTTCTGTGTGGTCCAAAAAGTATGTGACAAGTAAGTTAAAACAGATAATATATTTATTTAATCATTCAGTGCCCATATATAAAGTTTTCAGATCTCTGTCCTCTGAGTGTGAGTACAGCAAAGAAATCAGGTCTGAGAAAAGATACCTAAAGTAGATACTTTGCTCATATCTGAATTAAGATATGCCACAGTGTCATACCCATATTTTATTATCACATTCATTTTCTTATTGCATGATAATTTTAGATAATCTAAAAATAATACATTTATATTGCATCTGCATGAGAAAATGATTTGGGCAACTGATTTTCACCTGAAGTAAAAGTCCACACTTATTCTAAAGTCTGAGTCTGTTATAGTAACTTGAATAGTGTTCTCTCAAAATTCAGGTGCCTCTGAACTTCAGAATGTGACCTTATTTTGATAGGGTCTTTACAGATATAATCAGATAAATTGGATGGGGTCATATTGATTTAGGGTGGGCTTTAAATCCTGTGACTGCTGCTTTTATAATTTAATAAAGTTTGAGTGCAAAATCTTTTCTATTAAAATTAGTTTCCCAATAGATACCAAGTCTTACTAATCTTGGTTATTCCTGTTCTCAGTTTTGTTTTGCTTTGAGGTTTTTGTTGTTACTGCTTTTGTTTTTGCCACATAACAGTCATTTCCTTATTTTACAGTAAAGCCCCCGTGTTTTCTTTTGAGGAATGACCACCCACCCAGTAAATGAAAGCTTTCATGACGATCAGTAGGGCTTCCTTCTTTCCTCTTTTCAAGGAATGGACGTGAGAGCCAGGCTAAGCTAGTGGGATTCTGTATCCCCAAACTGAATCTTCAGCAGAATGATACAAATGCAGAAAAAGGTTAGAGACAATTTATCCAAGTATTGGTGCCCTCAGTTTTTACTCTCTGAACATTCAGAAATTCCCTCATTCATTCCTTTTGTAGGCCTAGTTCTTAGCTGACATTTCATCATTTTGTCAGCTACCCCAGAGCCTTCAAGTAAATTCAGATTCCTGTTGCTTGCACCCAACAAATCCTAAGTGATATGTCCACAAAGTCTTGTTAATTGTTCTGCATAAAATAGCTGCGCAGGGTAGAAGTCACAGTGTTCACAGAATCCACTCTGGCTAGTTCAAACAAAGAATTCCCAAGGGCTCATGGAAACTTTGAGAATGCAAAAGAAACATGCCCAAGTTTCTGATGCAAAACTGGCCTGGTGAGGAAGTTACTACCTCCCAGGCCAAATGGTGAATGCCAGATATATCGTTTGCAAATATTCTCCCCATTCCTTAGATTGCAGTTTCACTCTGTGAATTATTTCCTTTGCTGTACAGAAGGTTTTGCTTGATGTAGTCCCATTTGTCTAATTTTGCCTTTGTTGTTTATGCTTTTAGTGTTATATCAAAGAAATCATTGCCAAACCCAATGTCAGGAAACTTTCCCCATGTGACTTCTTTTAGAGGTTTTAACAGTTCAAAGTCGTGTGTTTAGATCTTTAATCCATTTTGAGTTGATTTTTGTGTATAGTAAAAGATATCATCCAATTTCATTCTTTTACTTATAGATACCCAGTTTTCCCAACACCTTTTTTTAAAAAAGACTGAGCTGTATATCTTATAAAGAATTAATATACCCAAAACATAAGGAATTCCTACAACTCAATAGCAAAAAAAGCAAATAACCCTTAAAAAAGGGGGAGGGGGGCAAAGGACTTGAATAGCTGTTTCTCCATGGAAGACATACAGATGGCCAGTAAGTATATGATGATGCTGAACATCACTAATCATCAGGGAAATCCAAATCAAACCGCATGAGTTATCACCTTACACCTGTTAGGATAGCTGATTAAAAAAAAAAATCAAGGAAAGATAGCAAGTGGCAAGGACGTAGAGAAATTGGAATCCTTATACACTTTTGGTAGAAATGTAAAAGAGTACAGCTGCTATGGGAAATAACATGGCAGTTCCTCAAACAATTAAAAATAGAATTACCATTTGATCCAGCAATACCACTTCTGAGTACATAACTGAAAGAATTGAAATGGGATTCTTGAAGAGATACACACTCCCATATTCATTGCAGCCTTATTCATAATATCTAAGAGAGGGAAACAATATAAATATCCACTAACAGATTAATAGATAAAGAAATTGTGGCATATACATACAGTGGAATAATATCCAGCTTAAAAAGAGGGGAATCCTGCCTGAAGGACATTATGCTAAATGAAATAAGCCTGTCACAAAAGGACAAATACTGCATGATTCTTCTTATAGTTAAATATTTAAACTCATAGAAACAGAGCATCGAGTTTTGGTACCAGGGGCTTGGGTGTTGTTCCATTGGGTATAAAACTTAAGTTACACAAGATGAATAAGTTCTAGAAATTGTCTTTTACAGCAGCACCAGGACTTAATGCTGTACCGTGCTCTTAAATATTTGTTAAAAGTGTAGATCTCATGTAAGTGTTCTTATAGCAATAAAAAATAAATGTCAGAAATTTATTTTATTGTAGTTGCTCCTGCCACAGCCCCAGTGCAACTGCTGCATGAGGACTTCAACATGGTAACCACTAGAAAGCCCTTACAGCGCTGATGCCATCCAGTATTCTTCAGCCACCAGGACAAGCGAGACAGACTCAAGCTACAGGCAGCACCTATTTTGTCTATTTGTCAAATGGGGTGAGGGAGGGCTCTCTCATATCACGGACATTTCCCCCATGAACAGACAAAACAGCAAAGCTGTTTACAGAATGATGGGCAAATAAAAAAAAGAGAGTCACCTTGAATCTGACAAATATTCACTACATCAAACTTTTAGTAAATGGATTGAAAACAAAAGTGTGATAGACTGGAGTAATAGCCCCAGTTCTGTGTCTCTCCGATAATGACTCCCTTGACATGTAACTTTGAAACTTTTCCCACTACAGCATAAGTCCCTTGCCACACACTTGGGATGTAGCCACGTGACTCAGTCTTTCCAGGATGTTAGCAGAAGTGATAGAAGCAGAGATGTGAGAAACACATATGTGACTAGCTTTGCGCTCTGGTGCTTTTTGCCACTGCAATGAGAACATGATGGGCCACTCAAGAGGAAGTGAGATGCATTGACGGTCCAATCAAAAGCAAAGCAGTTGCGTCAGATCAGTCTTTCCTCAGCTGACTTGGATGTGAATATTTATTGCTGTATGAGACAGAGATTTGTGTTTTGGCTTTTTTTTTTTTATTGTTACACAGCAATAGCTACCTGTTACAAAGAATAAAAAGATAAAATTCGATCAAGATTAACATTCTTTCGGCACCCTCTTTTCTTTCTGTAAACTTTATTAAGGCAAACTTGAAGATACATCTCATATGTTGCATGGAAGACAACTTCTGACTACTGATGTTTAAATTGGGGTGTCAATTCTTGACACAATTCATGCTTCACATATGATGTACCTCTCTTTAAAAAAAGAGATGAATATTTTCTAGGCAGATCTTCAAAATTTGACTCATTATCTTCCATCTCATCCTCTACTTTGACCCCTGAAAAATTATCTTGTTTTGTCTTGGCTATTGCCCTGTGTTTAATCACACTACAAAAACAGACAAGTGGGGAAATCATTAGAAATCAGGAAAAGAATAATTCCGTTCTACCTTATTGTTCAGTAAAACATGGTGACCTAATCCTAAGATTTTTTAGCTACTGTTTTGACTCACTGAGCTGTGATGGATTATGTCATTGGAAACTGTGCAATGACAGTGTTTCTCCAACACAACTTTATTAAGTGGTACTAGAATAGGGTCTAATTAAGGAGATTGTGAAGTTTCAAATCCCATCATTAGCACCAGTCACCATATTGTTTGTTGAAGATGCTTTCTTTCTGCCCACTGGAGCATGTCCAGGTTAAAAAAAAAAGGTCATTAACTATAACCCTTAAGATATATTCCTTATCCATTATCTTTTAACCTCACTTGGAATTAGAAAATAACCGTTTACAGGTCTCAAAGTCACTTGTGACTGCTCGTCAGTGTTAAAATACTGATAGCTGATTGTGACACAGGCATTACAGAAAGACTAGCTTTCTATCCCGTCTTTGATCTTTTGAGATTTAATTAAGCTCAAGTACAAAGTATGATAGTGTCTGTAGAAACCCTCTGAATTACTCATCAATCAATATTTCTGGAAGAACTTTGTCAGACATTATAGGAGATGTAGAGAATTTAGCGGTTGTATTCTTTATGCCAGAAGAGTTTATAATTTGGTGAAGGCAGCAAGATCAAAATATATAGAAAGTTAAATTGGATTGTGACAACAATTCTTGTAATGTCAAAGGTCAATTTATGATTAGAAGCCAACTTTATGACATAGATGACTAGACCTGTGGATTCAGGTAAAGGAAGGGACGCTGAGTATTTGGATGATAAGGGAAGACACCCAGGAAGATAAGGACTTACACTGAAGCTTGGAGATTGGGTAGAGTTTATTCGGTAAGCCTAAGGCAACAAATAGTGCAGTTGAGAAATGGCTTGTGCTTACTCCATAAAATAGTTTTATGACTCCCTGAAAAGCTATAGGAAAATTATTTAGGTTAATACAGGTTGAATTGGTAATTCAATAAAATCTATACTTAGCATTTCAAATGTTTACTATTCCATTACTTCTTATATTGTCTGTGTTAGTTTTCTAGGACTGTTATACAAAATATGCAGACTAGGGGGCTTTAACAAGAGAAATTCATTTTCTCACAGTTCTGGAGGCTAGAAGTTTAGGATCAAGGTGCCAGCAGGTTTGGTTTCTTCTGAAGCCTTTCTCCTTGCCTTGCAGATGACTGTGTCCCTGATATGTCTTCATGTGATTGCCCTCTGTACACGCACACCACCAGTCTCTTTGTATATTCGAATTTCCTCTTCTAAGGACATCAGTTAAATTGAATTGGAGCCACCTTAAGGCCTAATATTAACTTAATCACTTCTTTAAGGCCTTGTCCTCAAATACAGTCACGTTCTGAGTAGTGGGATTTAGGGCTTCACATATGAATTTTGGGAGAGACAGTTCAATCAATGGCACTATGTTTGTCATTGATTACCAATCACATGTTGATAATTGGAGGAAAATATTAGCCTTTTCCCCTGTGAATTAAGACTACCAACAGATATCATGCCCACCCTCACCCACTTTTCTCGCAGACCACCTGTTACTAAAGTCCTGTCTCTTCATCTTATTCTTCCTCTGCCCACTTCAGTCCTAAACACTCTAGACTTTTCTGCCACTAATTCCTTTATAAGAAAGCTACTCCACCTGACTAACTACTAGACCGTTGCTTTATACTGGAATCTCCCATGGATCTTTTAAACTTGTATTGTTAAGCATTTTGTTTAATTGGTCTGTGGGAGAGTTTTTACAAGTCCTTCAGATGAATTCTAATGTGCAGCAGAGTTGATGAACCACTGATGTAGGAGAAAGGCAGAGTCATTTTGCTATTAGGCAGTGTTGGGGATGTGAATGTGAGGGGTTTATAATGGTAATTCTGGTCTTGATGGAGTATATTTTATAATCATAAGAAATGATCCTACTCAAATGAATAGCATCAACCAAATGAGATAGTTGTTTAGAACATTCAGAAGGCACCAAATAGATGCTATGACCCCAAGGGAAGTGGTTAATAGTACTTTGTGTATTATTTCATAAAGGCATACCTAGTTAAAATTTGGAAATGTTGATCTCTATGTCCCCATAATCCCTCCCATAACCATCCTTAGTCAGAAAATTATAGAATTGTTAGAGCAGGAACACAATTTTGAGATTCCTTCTGACTCCCAAACTGTGAGCTCTTGCAAATCAAAAAGGAAGGCCTCAAGAGTGTGGCACTTTGACTTTCTACCACTAATATGGTAGAAAGTCAATAAAGGAAATATCAAATATCACAAAGAAGCTGGAACAGAGTCCAAAGACTTCCTTGCCCTTGGAGCCAAACCATACAAAGAGACTGTGTCATTGCTGTTGAGCAAAGGCCTTCAAAGGATCATGGCCATCACTGACCCCATCCAGCAGGACACTATCCATGCTCTGAGCCTCTCTTTGCAGGTGTTAACATGCCCCTTTTAGGTATTAACATACCCTCTACTAATGGCCCTGAACACTTAGAAGCCTGTCCCAAAACACAGTGGGTGGGGGTTTTAACCCTCAATGGAAAAGTGTTGTCCAAGGGAAAGTGAATTTGGGAGAGTCAGTTGAGAAAAAGGCTTAAAAATATAGCCAGAGGAAACTGATCCTGAAACATCAGAGTCATTGTAAATAAGCACACAATAACTATTTTCACAGGGGTCTTTGTACTGTTGTGTTAAATTTACTGAGCTATAGAATGATATAGAAAAAAGGTCTTCTAAGTTATATTCCCAAATTAATACAAACAAAATCAAACTGCCAATTACCCTAAATTACAAGAGCTGTTTTTAAATACACTTTTCCGAGGGCATTCATATGTTTCAAGGAATTCTAATGTGCAGGCATAGATTCCTTACCATTTGAGCCACCAGGGAAGCCTGATGTAGGTAATAAAGGACAATTATTAAAACTTGAGAAAGGGCAGTATTATTGGTGGGATTGCTTCTTTATGTCAGAACTTTATGTCCATGTGCAGGATCAGGATATACTGCTCAAGTCAACTTGAGAATCTGTGTGTTCTAAAAAGAAAAATAGAAGAATGTATTTCAGTATTTGAGTGAGTTCTGCATTTTTTATAAGCTGGCAAATATAATCAGCCTTCACGTTGCCTTCTTTCCTAATTTCCAAACTGACAGTGGATAGTATACGTCTGGTTTTCCAGAAACATAAAGGAACTTAGCAGCAATTTCAGTAGAAATATTAGTTAATAAGGTGATAGTGATGGGAAGAGAAAAAATGAAGATCATTATGAAATAGAGGTCTATAAAAATCATACCATCAAACAAACCATTCTATTCATATTGCTAGCTTTTGATTTCTTATGCCCTAAGTTTCTGGGGCCACATCAGTATTTTTCAGGAGAAAATGTTCCCTGGACTAGTCTTTATCATCATTTCTTCTTGGAAGTATCTGACATACTTCTGTTCAAGTAAAAATATACATAAGTGCACAGGTTGGCCATGATGTTAAAAATTCTGAATTCAAAGTCAAAATGACAAATTTAACTTTGAGGTTTACTTAGTGCTTTTAAAATTTTTATTAGGAATAACACTTCTGCCTGGTCCACTTCATTCAGGAAAAAACACTGACTTCATCTACACTGCTCAGAACTAACTGCATCCCTACAAGTCCACTTTAGAAATGATATGCTTTAAACCTACAGAACCACCATTCATTTCTTCCTTGAATTTATAGAGCTGTAGTGTGGTATCCACAGATCAAGCTCCTGAAATATCTCTCAATGCTCTGAATCTTCATAACCATCTTTATCTTCATTTAACTTAGAATGCTCATACGTTGCATTTTGAGTAGGGTTATCATTTGCTCTCCAGTGATCAGACCCTTGACACATTATTCATTTGTTGCTAATATAGTTTTCTTCATTTTCCCAAATTCACAGGTTATTTTTTCTATTATGATTCAAACGTCCTTCCTGGAAAAGCAGATTTGACAATTCACAGCAAAGCTATCACCTCACACCTTCTAAGAAGAAGAGGAGAATATAGAACACACCACATTCTCTGAATAGTAAATGAGTTCAGGTTTTCTGCTGCTATTAATAGTTTTTGTTTTATCTTGAGGGAAACTTTGTACATACTTATTAAGATATTCAGCGTAAATGGCTCCCTGGCAACTATAGATTGTGCTATCACTACATTAACCTTGAAACCTACCTAGCTATCAGAAAATAGCTTGCCCCTGAAGATAGCACCTGTTGGACTCTGGGTACTAAGGATCCCTTACAAATCAATACATTCTATTTTGGAGTGAGTTTTGACATTTTGTGTAGCCTGCTTGGTGCTTTTATACATGAACTCGTTTATAGTAAAAGTGCCATCAGATTACATAGTCATGTATTAGTTGGCCAAATCAATTTTCTAGTTAATTAAGCTAAATGTTAATCTAGTATTGCTTCCGCCCAGTGTGGAATTTTGCACTTAACAGTGTTTTTTATTTCTTTGCCTGTCTTAGTTGCTCTGACTGAGGAAACATCAAGACATTCCTTGATGATGAAGTGCACTTTGGCAATGATAGGTCATTTTGTTCCATCTTCCACTTTGTTTTGCTCTGTCTTGCAAACTCCTGCCATAATTCAGGAGCAGTGGGCTACTGTCAGCTCCTGTTTAATGCCATCCCTGGCAGAGCCTGCAGGCCATCCGTACTCTGTTTTTCTGTCCTTGTCTAGCACTGTATCTCCACATTCCCATATTGTCTTATATGTTTTTAATTGTTATCATTTTGTTCTCCAGATTATAAGGTTAGGAAAGTCAATTCAGTGATAGTAAATAACTCCCTAAATCTCAGTGGTTTGACAGGACAAGTTTTTTGGGCTTTTTGTTGCCTTGAAATCTGGTGGAGGTGAAGTGAGCCTCCTCCATCTTGCAGATATATTGTTCAGGGCTCCCAAAGGAGGGTGAGATCTAAAAGGTCATGAGGGAAGTCTCTGAGGACTAGAAGCTGCCTGTGTCACTCTGCCCACATTCCGCTGACCAAAAGTCACTCCCTTGGGCACAGATAACCATGAGGGATCCTTAGAAATGCCATTTTCCTGTGGGCCCGGCAAGGGGCAATGGTATAGTGAATATATAGCACTTTTTGTGACACAAGGTCCTTTCGGGTTTTCATCCTCCTCTCTAGTTTTTAAGATTGTATTTGATACATAGTGGGTACTCAGTACAGGTTTATGAGGAAAGGACTTTATAAATAAGGTTTTTTGTGTGTGTGTGTGTGGATACCATTTGGCAGTATCCTATCAGTGTTGAAAAAATGTAGTTAATTGATTTTTTTCCTGTTAATATCTAGGATTTAATGCTGCTTCAATAATGTCAATTTCTTAGAATAAAAATATAGTTTCCATTAAAGTAAGAGGAAGTCGGTGTAGAGCTTTTCTTTTTAAATCAAAAGCAGCCAAAAGAAAAGCATTGTATACTGTGTATATCCTAGTCCTATTCCAACTTGGCCTGTTTCCCTATGGGTGAATTTCTGTTGACTCTAAATGGGTCATATCCCCTTTACTTATTTTTTACTAATATTGTTAGCTTGGTGTGAAGTGTTAATTGCTCTCATTACTGACAAAATGATTATTGCTGAAATTATAAATTCATATT
Source organism: Capra hircus (assembly GCF_001704415.2). Taxonomy (NCBI): domain Eukaryota; kingdom Metazoa; phylum Chordata; class Mammalia; order Artiodactyla; family Bovidae; genus Capra; species Capra hircus. The sequence continues at coordinate 66,520,476 of NC_030811.1, forward strand.
TTACACTGAGTAGTAAATGGCATTTTACCATGAAAAAAATAATTAGTTTTGAAAATATAATTTTCTCCTATCAATCCACATGAATTACACTTGATTTTTTTCCTTACGTATCTGAATGTCAGTTGTTTATATAGTTCCAAATATACCTTGAACTTAAATTTTTTGTCTTGACTCTTACAGTTCTCAGATCAAATATCCTCTGACTGTAATCCCGTAGTTCAAATTCTCAAGAAAATAAATGATTGACTCAGATGAGTCCAAAGTTCATTGAGGTGGGAGAAGGGAGGAGAGGAATAAGGAGGTGGGTGATTGGGAAAGATGGATCCTTTGGAGCCAATGCTGAGGGTTCCTTTCTGTCTGCCTTATGATTCAAGTTACTCTGACTCTTGATGTCACTTTATTTATTTCATTGAAGTATAGTTGATTTACAGTGTTGTGTTATTTTCAGGTATACAGCAAAGTGATTCATTTTGTATCAGTTCAGTTCAGTTCAGTCGCTCAGTCGTGTCCGACTCTTTGCGACCCCATGAATCACAGCACGCCAGGCCTCTCTATCCATCACCAACTCCCGGAGTTCACTCAGACTCACGTCCATCGAGTCAGTGATGCCATCCAGCCATCTCATCCTCTGTCGGCCCCTTCTCCTCCTACCCCCAATCCCTCCTAGCATGAGTCTTTTTCAGTGAATCAAGTCTTTGCATGAGGTGGCCAACGTATTGGAGTTTCAGCTTTAGCATCATTCCTTCCAAAGAACACCCAGGGCTGATCTCCTTCAGAATGGACTGGTTGGATCTCCTTGCAGTCCAAGGGACTCTCAAGAGTCTTCTCCAACACCACACTTCAAAAGCATACAGTTTTATATTCTTTTCCTTTATAGGTTATTTTAAAATATTGAATATAGTTCCTTGTGTTATACAGTAGGTCCTGTTGGTTATCTGTTTTATATATAGTACTGCATATATGTTAATGCCAAACTACTAATTAGCCACAAATTTTCTGTCTGGATCTATTTCTGTTTTGTATGTAAGTTCATTTTTATCATTTTTTTGATTCCGCATATATGTGATAACATAGTATTTTTCTATCTGGCTTGCTTCACTTAGTATAATAATCTCTAGGTTTATCCATGTTGTATGAGTAGCATTATTTCATTCTCTTTTATGGCTGAGTAATATTCATTTGTACAGATATTCCACATCAATTTGTCTGTTAATGGAAGGTTGCTTCTATGTCTTGCCTATTGTAAATAGTGCTGTAATGAACATCGGGGTGCATGTATCTTTTTGAATTATGATTTTCTCTGGATATATGCCCAGGAGTGGGATTGCAGGGTCATATGGTAGCTCTATTTTTAGTTTTGTAAGGAACTTCCATACTGTTCTCCATAGTGGCTGTACCAATTTACATTCCCACTAACAGTGTAGGAGGGTTTTTCCCCCTCCACACCCTCTTCAGCATTTATTCTTTGTAGATTTTTTGATGGACATTCTGACTGGTGTGAGGTGATACCTCATTATAGTTTTGATCTGCATTTCTCTGGTAATTAGTGACATTGAGCATCTTTTCATGTGCTTTTTGACCATCTGTGTATCTTCTTTGGAAAAATGTCTATTTAGATCTTTTACCAATTAAAAAATTTTTTTAAATTCTTGTGTCACTTGTGAGGGGCTACTCTTCATCCTTCTGTTCTTGATTTTCAGTAGTTCCATAATGTGGTCAAACCTTTCCTTACTTGCTTTCCATTCCACCTCTCTCCCCCGACCACTGAGAAAGTACTTGGAAACATTGATCATGGACCCTCCAGGCAAGCAAGCCAGGTGGAAAAACTAAAGCAGAATTGAACAAAGCTCTCCAGTGGCAGAAAAGATTCAAATTATACTCAACAGGCCAGTCTAGGCCCTATTTCCTTTCAAAATTAAGTGCAGTAAATTTCCGTATACTTAGCTTTTTAAACATAAATAAAATGAAATTGGAGGAGGTAGAAAATATTTCATATTAAAACGCCTGGGTATTTAATGATCTCAAAAATGACTTTTTGAAGATTATTGACACAACAGCTAATAGTTGAAGATTTTTCTTTAAACTGTATTGGTTGACTTATGTATTTCTCAGTGCTGATTTCTTCATTTCTTATTTTTTTTCCATTCACTCCTGTCTGCCTTCATGTTCAAATCCCAAACTGGTCATTGTTTGAAAGCAGTCCTACTAAAATTAAATGATGGCCATGTAAAAACACATTAGCAGCTCTGCTCTGTGAACATATAGCCATTCCCTGCAGGGCCTCTTGTGTTCCTTCCTTCTGGAGTGCTTTTTGGGCAAAAATGTGTATCTGAAAGACACGAAGCGAAAGCTCATCTGTAAAGTTGACTTCAGTGGTAAGGCTTTGGCTGCATCCAAATTCACTGTCTTGAAATTTGGCCTAGCTCGGGTTTGTATTGCTTTTATGAATATACAAAACACTTAACACAGTTTAAGTGGAAAGTATATCAAATAAGCTAGGGCCGTGTTGGCAAGATGAACAAAACTGCCACTGTGAGAACCTGTGAGAGCTCAGAATCTTCACAGTGCTATTCCAGTATTATTGGTAGAAACACTGCTGAATTTCCATTACAGTAATAAAAACACCTGAAACTGAATCTGTTGAATTTGAGACAGGGAGTTTAAGAAGCACAGCTGACCAAGCAAAGGTGAGGCAGGAAGTGAGTGATCTATCTAAAACGCACGCCTGACCACGCTTTTCGGGGCTTAAAACCCTTCAGTAGCCCCTCGTCACTTACAGAATAAAATCTAATTTGCTTAGCCTGATATATAAGGCCCTCCAGGATCTGACCCTCATACCTGTGTCTTGCTTCAAAGTTGCCATTCCCACTTGGTCCTTCGTGATGTTAAGGCCGTGGAGTACCTGCATTTACTTCCCACTCCAGCGGGTTGCCATCCCCAGTGTGTCTTCACACACTATTCAGATCCACGGCTCTGAATCTTTGGTCATAATTTTTCCTCTGCCGGCAGTGCCCTTTTCAACTTGTTCTGTCACCACCTATCTTGGACATCCCTAGCTCAGTATTTCATCCTCCAAGATACCTCATTATTCAAATAGTCCACTCTTGATGCTCACCTAGCACCAGGGGCATCTCTCTCTTGGCTCTTAAAATATTACTGTGAAGTATCATTATGTGCCCATCTTCTATCCTACACTGTGTGGATGAAGAAATAAAGCTGGTTGAATACAGTTTCACTGAGTACAAAACCACAGGATTTTCTAATAAAGATTTTAGAAAGGCAGTGTTTTTTCCTTTATAGAACCCCCAGGAGCTGAAGTATTCTTTACTCATTCACAGTCTTCTAGAAAGACAACCGTGTTCCACGTAAGTCTCTTCAGGGGGCCCATTTAGTTAAACAGTGAGGAGATCTCCTTTGTAAAAATTGTACTTGATGAAGTCAAATAGGCAAAGCTTGTGTTGGTAATATTTCCTCAGAAAGGTAAATAATAAGAGTTTTCTGCTCCAACTTTAGAAATGGAAGCTCACAGTCAGAAAATACTGTTTACCCTTCTCATAATTACCCAGCCAGGACCTGGTTTTCCCAGAAGGATATACTGAACAAATTGCACATAATACATACAAACATTCCGAAAATGCTGCATATTTAGAACAGAAACACATTTATGTCTCAGAGTGATGCCGACTAGTTCTCTGGTGCTTTTTTGTTAAGCGTAATTGCAGTTCTTCACAAAAAGCCTGGAGAAGGGGAACAAATGCTTGGCATATTTCCTTTGGTCTTTCAGCGTGTGTGTAATTTATTTGTTTGCCACTGAGAAGCACTGTGTTTTTCCTGCTGGGCACCGAGGCAGTGTGATAGGTACTACAATTTCGGTCACATTTGCTTGTACTCAGGCTCATGGGTTGATGAAGTTGGAGTCAGTGTTCTAAGTCTGCATTTTATGTTGCTGGGAGTTGGCACTGTTTCATCTCTCCTCCAGTCCTGTTTCAACGGTGCCCAGTTGGGACTTGTCACAAAGAAGTCTTCCTTCCACAGAGGTCAGGGATGCAATGAGGTCACACAAAGGCAGAGCTCGAGTGAGAATCACTCAGAAACAAATATACCTCTGAAGATTTTTTTTTTCTTCCAAAAAAGGAGAGAATTTAAGCTTTGCAAGCTTTCTTGAATCATGTATTATAAGCTATATTTTATGAATATGCATTATGTTACCTCTTTTGAACTTCCTTGAAACAAATTCTCATAAATAAACAAGGAATGTACCATACTAACTGACAGAGTCATTTAAACTAGATGCATTGTGCTAATGGAGTGAAAAGAATAAAAATTTTCAAGGGCTTCAACCCTCAATTTTAATACATTTCATGGAAATCGGATCAAGCCCTAATTGCTAATTCATCTGAAATTATTAAAAAGAGATTTCAATTACATACCACCATTGAATTTTGATGTACCAAATTAAATTAGGACACTAGATTGTATCTTTTCTTAAATCCAGATCTATTTAAAAGCCTTTTCCTGTAAATTCTGAAAAGGAACTTTGTGTTCAGTTATGTTGCTATAAAAAAAAAAATCCCAGCATTAGTACAAAATAGTAGGCTAAATCTCTTAGTGAAGATTTTTAATGACATTTCAGTGTTCCTCTTATAATTACTCTTCATCTAAGATATCCCATAATGATGTTGGACACTCTTGGTTCAGGCTCACTGGCTTGCTTCATTAGCATGTCATTCCCATTCCACATCACAAGATTTAATTGTAATGCCGGATATGCACAGCTCTCCACAGAAGTCTAATCAAAGTGGATTCACTTGTATTATTAATATCAAAAATCAGTCCACTTGCTATTTTTATAAATAAAAGAATCCAGATACATAAATCAGCTGTCATTTATTAGCATGTTACTGGCATATCTGCCAGACATATGAGCAGCCCTATCACAGTTCCTTAGGATTATTTTCATCAAGATTAAAACCTTTCTACATTAAATATACATACTAATTCCTCCATAAAGTAATCAGATTACAGAGCAGGTGACATTGTGTGCTGGAATTCAAATGATTTGCAGTAATGAGCTGGAAAGGTGTGCTTGGAGTCAGACAGAGGAAAGACAAGGGAAAAGGAAGACTTTGGTCTTAAATTCGGGCTTGCGTGTACGTTGTTTTATTGTGTTGCTAACTTCTACTGACTTATTTATTTTTTAATAAGTAAAGACTCAGACAAGCATCCATGATACTTAGCAACCCATGGTGTCAATCATTTATGCTATCAAATGCTACATGCTTCTCATTCATTAGCTTATCTTGCCTTCTTTGTCCACATATCATCTAAAGACAGGGCAGGGAAATATTTCCTGTGGTCGAGTGGTCCTCAAAGATCAAGGCCTGTGGACATTTTTGCTGTTCAATGGGAGTGTTTTATCTTCTTACATTCTCTGCCTTTTTGTTCTTGAGACTTCATTCCTTATGAAAATTCAATAAAACACGAATAATACACCAGTACACAGCACAGCTACTCTTACATTCATGAAAAGGATTATAGAATAATACTGTGAAAGTGAAATGAAATGGCTAAAGACTGGCTCAAAGCATGTTTTTACTTCTCATGGCACTTGGAAGCATTAGTTTGAAAACTCCCTTATGGTTTTATGGATGAAAATGCACAAGCATGTGGACAGCACCTTGATTTTCCACTTTATTTCAAAATATTTTTCTTGGCATGTTTTGTAAACAGGAATCCCCAGATTGTTTCACATACACACATTCATGCATTCATGCCATATACACAGTCACACTATACACACCCCAACTACTGATCTGCAACTTGGAAAGAAGTTAAACAGTTGGTGCTAGACTACCCTAGAATAAAGAAATAGACTCAGTTCTCTCGGGATTGTTGCCCTTGCAGGTGATTTTATTTTTTTTCATTTCTAATACCGGGTTACTTTTGCTCTGTTACATAGTAACAAAAAACATATCTGACCTACCCTTATGATTTTCAAATACCTCCTTATATACCTTGTATTCTATATAGTGTTTGTATACGTATGTATAGTGTTTGTGATATACATACATATACACACATGAATATGCTACTTCATACTGCATTTGGGGCTTCAATTTATTATTCAATAAGACTGTATAGTTTAACGTTCCTCTTTTTGATTAAATAACAGGTGCTTTCATTAGGTCAATTTTGGATGCAAAAATTACATCTAAACAGACATTGTCACCACCTTTCCTGTCTCCTGAGAAGCAACAGTTAGGACTGGACATGGAACAACAGACTGCTTCCAAATCGGGAAAGGAGTATGTCAAGGCTGCATATTGTCACCCTGCTTATTTAACTTATATACAGAGTACATCATGTGAAATGCTGAGCTGGCTAAAGCACAAGCTGGAATCAAGGTTGCCAGGAGAAATATCAATAACCTCAGATTCACAGATGGCACCACCCTTATGGCAGAAAGCAAACAAGACTAAAGAGCCTCTTGATGAAAGTGAAAGAGGAGACTGAAAAAGGTGGCTCAAAACTCAACATTCAGAAAATTAAGATCTTGGCATCTGGTCCCATCACTTCATGGCAAACAGATGGGGAAACAATGGAAACAGTGAGAGACTTTATTTTGGGGGGCTCCAAAATCCCTGCAGATGGTGAGTGCAGCCATGAAACTAAAAGATACTTGCTCCTTGGCAGAAAAACTATGACCAACCTAGACAGTGTATTAAAAAGCAGAGACATTACTTTGCCAACAAAGGTCCGTCTAGTCAAGGCTATGGTTTTTCCAGTGGTCATGTATGGATGTGAGAGTTGGACTGTAAAGAAAATTGAGCACCGAAGAACTGATTCTTTTGAAGTTTGGTGTTGGAGAAAACTCTCAAGTCTCTTGGACTGCAAGGAGATGCAACCAGTCCATCCTAAAGAAAATCAGTCCTGACCTGAATATTCATTGGATGGGCTGATGCTGAAGCTGAAAGGCCAGTACTTTGGCCACCTTATGGGAAGAACTGACTCCTTGGAAAAGACCCCGATGCTGGAAAAGATTGAAGGCGGGAGGAGAAGGGGATGACAGAGGATGAGATGGTTGGATGGCATCTCTGACTCGATGGATATTAGTTTGAGTAAGCTCCAGAAGTTAGTGATAGACAGGGAACCCTGCCGTGCTGTAGTCCATCAGGTCGCAGTTTCCAAAACAGCTGAGCAACTGAACTGATACATTGTCACGCACCTGCCTGGCAGATAGTGGTGAGGATAAAGTGACACTATATATGAGAAGCGATATTTTATGGTATAAAGTTCTTAATAACCGATACTGTGATCTGCATTATAAAAATATAATCTCTTTACTGTAAAGGATTTGCCTACAGTACAGGAGATCTGGGTTCGATTCCTGGGTCAGGAAGATCCCCTGGAGAAGGAAATGGCAACCCACTCCAGTATTCTTGCCTGGAGAATTCCATGGACAGAGGAGCCTGATAGCTACAGTCCTCGGGGTCACAAAGAGTTGGACACAACTGAGCGACTAACACTTTGTTTATGTCATGTGTGACCCATTTAAACAGAGCATCTTTACCATGGTGCAAAGTTAAATGGGACAACTTTAAAATAACCCATCCTAAATACCCAGCAAATTAAAATACTGCATTGCCAACAAGGAATATATACACATAAGTATACACACACACACACACACACACACACACGCACACACGCTACTTCATACAGCATTTGGGCCTTCAATTTATTATTCAATAAGAATGCATTTGACCTCCTATGTTGATGACTCTTTTTTTTTCAGAAACTATATTCCACGGCTAGGCTAATCAAACTGTGTACAATTCATTTGGAATAATTTCTCATCTAATTCCTTTAACTGTTTGGAGACAGAAAGTGGGCCTGTCTTTTGTAGAATAAAAAGTAAACAGCAGCTCCCTTTGTATGATAAGCAAATAGAAAGGCCAACAGCTAATATGCTGATTCAATAACCATTTCGATATTATCTTTTTAACTTACAGACATCCTCGGTATATTTTAAATTATTTTCATCGGCCAGTCAGACATGGCTCAGAAAAGCAATAGGAAAAGAAAATCAAGAAACAACTTTGGTATTATTTATCAAGAATGAATTATTTTATGCTGATTATTTATAAAGGGTCTAGAGTTTAAGAGGGTATGTTGATGTTGATTCTAAAAACTAAAAACTTAATGGACCAAATAAGCATTAAAGAAGAAAGACAGCCAGTCCTTCTATGGTCACTTTCCATTTACATTTGGGAGCAAATGGAAACCTTATTGGAGAAGTGGACCACCACCTCATCCAAGAAATATGTATATTGTTAACATATATTCACTACAGTTCTCATTTTGACTTACTTCAGCATCTCTAATAGAAAGTAAAAACAGAGGCATTTTGTTGTTGTTATCATTTTTCAAAAATCTCTTCAGTCCTTCAATAAGAAATAAAATTTAAAAAAAATTTTGTAATGCCCCCCCATCTCTTCCTGTTACCTTTTGAAAATTAAAATTCTCTGGGAAGTGTGTAGTAAGTAATATACTTCTGTGACATACACTGGATATAAATTGAGTTTCATATTTATCTAGAGGGCTTTCCAGGTGGCTCAGGGGTAAAGAATTAGCCTTCCAATGCAGGAGATGCGGGTTCGATTCCTGGGTCTGGAAGATCACCTGAGAAGTATTCTTGCCTGGGAAATCCCATGGGCAGAGAAGCCTGGTGGGCTACAGTGCATGGGATTGCAAAAGAGTCAGAAACAACTGAGTAAATAAACAACAACAAATTTATCTAGAGGGTTTTTTGTCAGAATATTGAACATGTTACATTAGCCATCATCCTTGTATACATTCCTGGAGCAGAAACAAGAAGGAAGAGTGGGTGGAATATCACCAGTGCAACAGTTTTTAAAATTTTATTTAATTTTAGCTGTGCTGGGTCTTCATTGCTGTGCAGTGTGCTCTAGTTATGGCTAGTAGGGACTACCCTCTAGCTGCAGGACGCAGGGTTATCATTGTGGTGGCTTTTCTTGTTGCAGAGCATGGGCTCCAGGGCACACAGGCTTCAGTAGTGCCACTCCTGATCTCTAGAACACAGGCTCGGTAGTTGTGGCCTATAGGCTTAGTTCTGCAGCATGTGGGATCTTCCCGGACCAGGGATCAAACCCATGTCTCCTTCACTGACAGGTGTATTCTTTACCACTGAGCCACCAGGGAAGCCCCTGCATTTTTATCATGAAGGTTACCAGATGGGGCCAGAGCATACTGACTGCTAAGAATTCAACATTTACAAGGAACCTTTCTCATCAATAGTGGAATCCTCGTAGTTCAGAGACTGATCCACTCATTTCTATTTTCGCTACTCCCTAACAATCAGAAGGAAGTGGGAGAGTTCATTTCAGAGATTATGAAAACATTTGAACGACTATCACTATTGAGGCTGGTTCGTGCTTTCTGCTGCAGCTGTAGGTGGATCAGCAGAATGTGCCTCCCATCCCCAATAGGCACAGCTTGGACGTACACTGCTGGCAACCAGATGACTTGTCGTGAAGAAATATAAACCTCTGCTTCCTGGTGAGGAACCCTGGATGAACTCACTTCAGAAGATTATAAGCAGCTAGTTCCAGAGGAAGTATTGGTGTATATTCTTGAAGGTCATATGTGTTCTGAAAAATCTTGGGGTTTGCAAAATCTTGCCATACAGATAAAGGGGATTGTGGGAAACCTAGGATTAGGGAAGATACTCAAATCATGGACTTAATAAGCAGAGCACTAATACCAGAAACAAAATGACACAATCCTAATAAAAATTCTAGCATAGTTAAATCTCTCAACATTTACACCAAGCATAGCCAGTCAGTTCTTTGTATTTTTAAAATGTTAAGCTTGTGCTTTCTCTACGAAGAAATGCATTTTGGGAGGACCTTTGCTTTTAAGCAAGACTATTTTAATTAAAATCTGGTTCAGGGCTTGGACTTTGCAAATCCATTGTTTTAGTGCAGAGAAGTCCCACAGCTTCATCATCTACACTGTGGCTTTGCCAGTTATTTTAAATGAGGAAATGCTCAAAATTCTTGAAGCCATGAAACCAGTATCTACTTGCCATTAAAGAAAGTCACATTTGTAGTTTTTCAGCTTTTTCCTTAGAATCTTTATAAATTGTTAAGATTTTCTATTTGGTTGTATCAAAGTTTGCCTGTGATTTCTTCAAAATGTTGTGCTGGGAGAAATGTACTAACAGACTTTCTGAGTTATATTGTCTGTTCCTTCATTGGTCTTTTGTGCAGAAGATAATTCATGTTAATTCACATAAAGAACCAAGAAACTTACCTTGTAGCCAGTTGTGCCTGGACCACCCATCCCTGGCAGAATGCAGCGTTTACCTGGTTTAATCAAATACCACCCTTTTGGGGGAGCATTTTGTTTAAATACTTTAGCGTATATGTCAATTAATGTATTAGTCATTTAACTCAGGGTGTTTTGTTAAACATATTTTAATGTTCTAAACTTTTTAGTTCAGAAACATACTATTAAGATGTTGTTGTTCAGTCGCTAAGTCACGTCTACTTCTTTTGTGCCTCCATGGACTATAATCCGCCTGGCTCCTCTGTCCATGGAATTTCCCAGGCAAGAAAACTGGAGTGGGTCACCATTCCCTTGTCCAGGGAATCTTCCCAACCCAGAGATTGAACCTGCCTCTACTGCATTGCAAGCAGGTGTTTTACTACTGAGTCACCAGTAGTACTGAGCTCACCAGTACTCCTTGTGAGTTTCCACACAAGGAGTAACAGGCCTGAAGCCCCAACCTTCGCCATTTAAGGCATTATTTTATCAATATTCTGATAAAACCATATTAAGAATATTTTTCTCCAGGGTGGTAGTCCTAAATAACTCCAGATTGCATAAATCTAGTCTTCTCAGGATAATCACTTTGAAGAGTTCTTTAAATTATGCTTTCTGTGGGATAAGGAGCCCTGGAATTTATTTCTCCACACTGTGTTTGTCAGCATCAGTAATGTAGTGTAGTTGTTGATCAGGGGAACTTTCTTGACTAGCCACACTTGGAGCCTGGCAGGTGGGGGGGGGGAAGGGCATGATTTATTGCCTCATTGATATCAAGTCATCAGGGAATCCAAGACAAAAATTAGGCATATATATCGACCTGTATTCCCCCTAAGTTCCTTCTTGCTTATATCAAACAACATTGCCTCTGGATTCCTAACACATGCATGTCCTATTTGCCCTGAACTTCACTTAGGGACCTCTGAGCTGAGGATTTTCACCTCTGAGTTTCCTATTTTATAATTACTAGAAAATATACATTTATAGATGATGATGTTAAGAAGTGATCAGACTCAGTGGTGGAGGTTAAAAACATGATCAAAAACAATCCCACACCACTAGAAGGATTTTTGAAGTAGCCAATTACTCTCTAACAATTTCTACTTTCTAAATTTCAAAGACTGTATTGCTTGTACTTTGTGCTAAATTGACATATTTTTAATGTTCAGTCCAAGTGAGATCAACCACTTAGAGTGCTAAAATGCGTTAATTTTGTAGTGAAGACCATTCATTATTGATTCAGTCATTCTCCATATGTTTGGGATTCCAAATATCTCTTACCTTGAGAGTTTCCACACAAGGAGTAACAGGCCTGAAGCCCCAACCTTAGCCTTTCCCCCAGTAGAGTCCTACAAAGAGATACCTCGTATGTGACTGGAAGACAAACTTCAGTTGCATTTATTGAACTTCCTTTGTCCTGTTCTTTCTTCCACTCCATTTCTCCCCTTCCCACAAATGCTGCCAAAAATAGACTCTTGAAGAAGCCTTGCTAGTGGCATGAGAAATGAATGCTTCTGTCAAGGGTGTCTTCTACCAAAGCTCTCTGAGTTTCATTGTAGCTTCAATGAGCTGCTGAACTCTGTGCAGATCTGAGGAAAACAATGTCTTCCCAACTCTGGACCACAGGTGATCTCAGAGCTACTCCCAGGCTCTTTATGGATCTGACCCATCTGCTTCTGAATCTGAAACCTTTTCTCAAGGAGGATCAAAATAGTACGTAGGTGCTTGAAAATGTATAATGCCTTTGCATTTCCCTCCATGCTTGCTTCTCATCACATCCACCACAAAATTTTTTATTCTTTCCTCCTACAGTTAAAAATAGTCTCTTTTCATGAAAATGGAAACAAAACAGAATGGGAGTGTTGATGGTGGCGGGCTATTGTACACACTAACAACAGAGGGTTTTTTGTATTGAATACTTAACAATGTACAAGATCTTTTGTAGATGCTTTACTCTCCCAATGTCACAAAATTACTCATGATGCAAGATTAAGAACAATGATGATAGATTGTGCTCATCTCTTTATCCTACACTATTTGCAATAATAATACAACACTCCACGAGTAAGACAGTGATACTTCCGATTTTCTGTGGTTTAGTTAACAATTGCAGACTGTTCTTTTGGAACCAGGGAGAATAGAAAACTATGATGCTTTGTTTTCAGTATTCCTCTAAAAATTATTTCATTTTTTTCCTGATCTAATTGAACCACTCTGTTTTCTGTTTCATTTTTTTTCTTCCTTTGTTTCTTATCATTCACCTATAACTCCCTATTCTGAGAGGTCAGAGATAGAGGACAATGTACAAATTTAGGAAATGATAAAGGTGGCCTTTCAACACATTGTGGAAAAGATGGATTATTCAATAAAGGGTATTGGGACAACTGGCTAGCCATTTGGAAAAAAGTGAAACTAGAGCTTTGTCTCACTCCTCACTCACAATAAATTCTAGTTAGCTCAAGAATTTGAGAAAAAAAAATGAAATCATTAAAGACCTGGAAAGAGCATGGTGGTTAAAAACGGTTTAGGGCATGTGCGCATAAATCCAAAAAGCTGTAAGTAGATGTATTGATAGGTTAGACTAATTAAAACAATAAAAATTATCTACCTAGACAAAACAGTTTGAATAAAATAGAAAGAGGAATAAAAGACTGGAAAAATATTTGTGAATTGGAGGGTAATGAAAATAATTTCTGAAAGTAGTCATGAATAGGTAATTTACAGAAAAAAATTCAAATGGGCAATAAACATAAAAAGCATGCTTTTCAGTTAATAAGAAGTAATAATTAAAGAAAATCAAATGAGTATGGTAATGAGATTTTTTAATCTTTATCAGTCTGACAGAAAAAAATTAAAGTTATTTCAAATCTGGTGTTGAGGAAGGTTTGGGGAAGCAGGCATTGGTCTACATGTTGGTAGAAATAAAAATTTGTCCAGTCTTCCCATAGAGCAACTTAAAACAATTTGACTTCAAGCATTTATTCTGAAGAGATAATGCAAAAATATTTACAGTTCATGTGTGAAGATGTTATTTGAAGGCTATGTTATATTGACACAAAATCTGAAAATATTTTCTATATACTTTATGGGGAAATGATGAAAATATTACAGAATTCCTATACAGTCGATTATTATGCAGGATGCACAAATGCTTGGCATATTAGCTTCTGCGAAGTGGGGCAACATAAACTAAAGGAGAGGCCAGTCCTGCTAGACCTTTTCTTTTCCTTTTCTGATGCAGTCTTCTAAGGAAAATGGAGTTATGGAGAGTGGGGTTGAGAGCTCATAGATAGAAACAAATGAGGAAAAGGGTGTTGTAAGAATCTGTGGTCTTTGTGATATTAAAAAAAAAAAGAAAGTTAAGAACTTAGGTTATCTTGAAATTGCTTTTGATTGCTCACCTCTCTTTTGCTGGGATGACTGTTTTAAACTAGGTGTATGTTGACATCTTTATCAGAATTACATAGAACTCATTACATTACCATATGTAAAATAGATAGCCAATGGGAATTTGCTGTATGTCTTAGGGAATTCAAACAGGACTCTGTGTCCACCTACAGGGGTGGGATGGGAAGGGAGAGGGGAGGAAGTTTCAAGAGGGAGGGGACATATGTATATCTATGGCTGATTCATGTTAATGTTTGACAGAAAACAACACAATTCTGTAAAGCAATTATCCTTCAATTACAAAATAAATAATTTTTTATGATGACAAGAAACAAAATCGAGATAAATTTCCTTTTGTAAATATGAGAAATTTCAGGCCCATAGGGTTTACTCTTGAAGCACAGACCTGGGAGTATAAGCCAAATGTTTGTACCTTGCCTCAGCATCGTTCCTGCAGCCCTTCTCATAGCCCAGTGAAAATTAGTCAAAGGACTGAAATTCAGAGAGCCTGAATTTTCCAAAGGGCTACCATTTTCAGCTTAATATGCACATGTATTTATTTTTTAAATATGAAAGTAAGTGTTAAAACACTAATCTCCCTGTCAGCTTAAACACAATAGTCTCTGTCTAAAATGCAATCATGTTGAAAATTGATCATTAAGATCAATAATCAGGTAACATGATTTGCAAACATTAAAAAATTGCAAGTAAAAATAGGAAAGCATATCTTTTATGCTTTACCCAGGTACATTGTTTAAGTATTCTCTTTATGCCATGAAATTCAAACTTTTGGTCTTACCACCCTCTGGTTTCTTAAAAGATTTGAAGACTCCGAAGAACTTTTGTTTATGTGGATAATATCTATTAATATTAATAACAAAACAATTTATAGGTAAATATCTTTTAAATGCCTATTATTCAGTTTAAAATAGTAGTTATGTATATATCATTAACATTTTCTATGAAAAACAACTGTTTTTTCCAAAACAAAAAAGATAATGTTACTAGTTCACATTTTTCTCCAAAATGTCTTTCAAGTCTAGATAAATAGGACAACATTTTCATACCTGTACATCTTACAATAAGTTGAATTGGTTTAATCATAGGAAGAAAACTCAGCTCTGCACGGATATGTAGTTAGAAAAAAGTGAAATATTTTGTTAACCTTTTCAGATAACTGTGAATATTCTTTGATATTGCACAAAAACTTGATAGCGGTGGTTTCTTAAAGAAGCTAGATATTAGTTGCATTGTATAACCTGAAAAAAAGTCAATGAAATTTCCATATTGTTACATTGAAATCCATTAATCTATCTCATACTTTAAATGAATCTTTTACCTGTATATCTTATAAAATCATGCACTGATCATTTAGAAAATTTTGATTTATTGACCTTCCAAATGTTGGTTCTTTTCATTATGTGATATATATTAACAAAAATCACATCACCATTGTTGCTGGTATCTTCAGAAAAGACTTTAAATGTTGATAAGCTGTCAAGATCATAGTAGTGAATGTAGATCTTTTAAAATTCAAGTTTTCAGTTAAACTGAAATTTTGTCATTGGCAATAACCACTGTCAGATATTCTCTTTGAACTAATAGATAATTTGTGGGTATTTTTGAGAAAGATGGGACTTCTCTGGTGGCTCATATGGTAAAGAATCTGCTTGCAATATGGGAGATCAGGTTCCCAGGGTAGAGAAGATCCCCTGGCAAAGGGAATGGCTACCTACTCCAGTATTCTTGCCTGGAGCATTTCATGGACAGAGGACCCTAGTGGGCTACAGTCTATGGGGTCATCAAGAGTTGGACATGACTGTGTGACTAACACACTTAAGAAAATATCTATATCTGGGCTTCCCTGGTGGCTCAGATGGTAAAGAGTCTGCCTGCATTGTGAGAGACCTGGGTTCCATCCCTAGGTCAGGAAGATCCCCTGGAGAAGGAAATGGCAACTCATGATTCTTGCCTAGAAAATTCCATGGATGGAGGAGATTGGTGGATTACATTCTATGGGGTCCTAAAGAGTCGGACACGACTGAGTGACTAACACAACATCTACATCTGAATAACCATACTTAGTCTGATAATTGTACTTTCAAGTAAAAATGGGTCATGATAAGGCAACAAAGTAGGCTCACAATGGTGTCAAGAGATCACCATAGTACTTCAATATGCAACAAAAGTGCTTTCGTGTGTTTTTCACATTTTATCACACAAAATATTAAAAAGCCATGTACTCAAGGTGTTAATTTTACAAAATTAATAATATAACATATTTAATTAAATTAATAATAGTTATTATTTCATCAAGGCCATCCTCAAATGAAACTGGCTTTTTTTGTTTCTGTGATTTACTGGGAGTGTGTGATGGTTAAAACAAAAACCAAAAACAATGGCTCTCGGTACGATTTGGTGTCACTACGTTGATTTGTGCTAAGGTACCAGCAGTTTTATTCATGTCAGTGTTTTTGTACCATCAGTGCAGATGTCAGCACAGTAAAACAGCCCCCAAAATATCTGAGTGTTATTGTAAAAATAGTTTCAACCCCTGGAAACTCATACAAGAGTCTCAGGAAGGAATCAAAGGCTGCACTTTGAGAATCACTGGTTTATCATAATCATAGGTGTTAAAGGTGAGAGAGTGATAAGAAGTGCTGTTTTAATAACATGGTGGTGGTGATCTGAAAATAAAGGTCATTACCGAAATGTAAAAGCTGACAGTAATGAAAATCTACATTTCCTCAATGGTGTTTAATTCAGAGCTATGCAAAAGTTCCCTTTACAATGGAAACCACTTAGTTTTTAGACTTTTTTTCTTCTTTCTGTATAACCTTATTTATGATAAGTCAAGTGGCTTCCCTCATAGCTCAGTCAGTAAAGGATATGCCTGCAGTGCAGCAGACCTGGGTTCGATCCCTGGGTCAGGAAGTTCACCTGGAAAGGAAATGGCAGCCCACTCCAGTATCCTTGCCTGGAGAATCCCATGGACAGAGAAGCCTGGCAGGTTCTAGTTCATGGGGTTGCACAGAGCCAGACATGATTTAGCAACTAAACCACCAAGAGTTCTTTAAAATACAATGATTACTATAGCATGTGTGTTGAAGACACACTGCGATGACAGTAGGCATTTATCAATATGACAATAAGCATATAGTGTTCCTTGAATCAGTCATCACCTTCTTCCTTCATGTGACAATGAAGCAAATATTCCTCCTAGTAATATCAGGTTAATATTAATAAACCTCCTATTAATACTGCCCCTATCAAGCCCAGATTCCATCATTTCCCAAACTGTCAGTTATTTCATTTTCTGTAATTGTCTTATTCTTATAATGTAAAACTCCATACATTGGGTCGTCTCTATCAACATATGAACATTTTTTCTTATCTCTTGTCTTAGAAGAAAAACAACAGCAACAAAGAAAACCCTGCCTTCTCACCATCTTCTCCGCAATTCAGATTTCTCATCCTTGAGGCTCTCTATTCAATTCATTCTTATATGATACCCGCCCTGGTATGCTGCTACCCTTATCTTACTTAAAATCTCTCCTGTCAAGGACACCAGAGACGTCCATGTTGTCAAAGCCAATGGTCACCTGTGTTCCTATCCTTATTCTTCCTGAGCTCTAAGAATCACTCAGAACAGTGTACAATATCTTTTCCTTGTTTCTTCTTTTGAATCTAGCAGCCCCACTCTTTATTTGGTCCTCTTTCTCATTCACTGGTGCTTCCTGACCAGTCTCTTTTGCTTCCCTATCAGACTGTACATACGGGCTTCTTCTTGGGTCTAAGCTCTTTCCTTTCTCTGCCCTCTCTCTAGCCTACTCCAACTTAGTGCTGATGATTCCCACATGCAGCTATCCATCCCAGGCTTCCCTCTAAGCACCATCCTCATGTTTTCGGCAGCCTTCATGACATCACTCTTTGGACCTCAGTGACTTGTAGATGTCTCAAAATAACATGTTCAAAATGTAAATATTAATTTATTCTGCTGCAGAACTGTCCTCTTCCATCTTCTGCATTACAGTGAATGACACTATCTTCTACACATTCTTCCAGCCAGACTCTTAGGCATCATCCTCTATTCTTCCCTTTTGCTCAAACTCATGTCTTCAATATTCAAAAATGTTGCATGTTCAATTAACATCTAGGTTAAGAATGTCAAGTTCTATACTCTATGTATTCTGTAGTGTAAATCATTGTCACATATTCTCTGTTTATTTACAAGACCCTTGGGACTTTATATGTAATTAAAAATACATAGCCCGCTTGCCCCTTGGCACTTTTAGATCATAACTTATAGAGTCAGTGATGTAGGTGCAAGTCTTATTTTACAAAGAAGTTCCAGAGTTCTGCTCCCTAAAATGATCTGATTGTGCCAGTATACATTTTTTGTCATAAGGAAGAAACAAAATGGAAATTCTGATACTTTTAAAATATTCCTAATGTTTTTATTTCTTACATACATATGTTAGACTATAACAAAGTAATCTTCATAGCCACTGCCTCAACACTCCTGCTTATCTGAAACCAAGTTGATAACAAATTACTTCACTCTCTATTAAGCATAGTGAAAGCAGAGAGACATCACAGTAATCTTCTAGAACTAATAAATGACACCATTTGTGCCTCTTTTCTCTCTAGCACCACACTGCCCTTGATTTTTAAACAATTGCCACTCTATTCTTTTCACAGTATCTAATGTTTCTCCTCTTAAGTTTTGTTTCAACATTGATATTTCCACATTCTGTCTGAGAGGCACAAAGCTGCAGATGATATAAATAACCTCACATAGATTTTTTGGATCAATCTCAAAAAATAACTTCTAAAACTCTTAAACTGCCGACTACTTTTATTTAGTCTTCAAGTGCTGATAGATGAATGATAAATCTATTTAAAGGTAATTATTTGGCTTCTACATATCCCCATTGATGTTAATAGATGTTTAATTATGCACTGTGAGCATAGGAAACAAGGGTGGGCAAAATAAATGGCATGTTCTCTATTTCTTTGTGTATTAATCATTGATGGCATATGCTTTCTTCTCACAGTGTCTTGCTCTGTGAGTTTGAACTGCTTGTTCAGTCTTTCACCACAAAGCTGAGGAGAGTTTTATTATTTGTGCTTCTAAAGAACAAACATTTTGAATTTTGGTACAGTCATAAGAATACTGATTAAAAATGTTTTCCTCTCTGTGAATCAGAAGCTGATTTTAAAAAATCCAGTTATCATTAAAAAATCAAGGATGGACTTGGAGAATATTACACTTAGTGAAAGACAAATACTGTCTGATATCACTTATATGTGGAATCTAACAAAAACACTAGTAAGTAAAAGAAAAAAGAAGCAGACTCACAAATATAAAAAACAAACTAGCAGTTACCAGTGGGGCAAGGGAAGGATGGGAGAGGCAAGATAGAGGACTGAGAAATACAAGCTTCTGTGAATAAAATCAGCTACAAGGATATAATGTGAAGTACAAGGAACATAGTCAATATTTTGTAATACTTATAAATGGAATATAACCTTTAAAAATTGTGAAAAACTATGTTGTACAACTGAAATGTACTTAATATTGTAAATAAAGTATTCCTGAATTAAAAAATAAAAAACCTTAAAAATCTAACTAGCGTTAGAGAATATATTAGAATATTGGTGCTATCCTATAGAGATGTTAAATGGATATGTGGCATTTCCTGACTTCAATATCACGTACAACATCTTTGTTTTTCAGAAGATGATTTTCAAATGCGTGCAAAGTAGCATGACAAAAAAAAAGATAATAATAACAACACTAATTTAGGGACAAAAGATACTCCAAAATTGCTTGGTTGAACTCCATGAAATTCTTAAATGACAATCATTAACTAAAATATCTTCCCTAGTATTTGTAGTATGCCCAATGAGTCAAAATTTTTAGCTAATTTAAATCAGTTTGAAAGCAGTTGTCAGTTAAAATCAAGTAGTCAAATCAACTCAGAGGTTTGCTTTCATCATTATAGGAGTAGGTCACAATAGAAAAGTTGCTAATTCTGCACATGCATAGACTTTTGATTCCATGATACATCTGTATCTAAAAGCAGAAAATAAACTGGAAGAATATTTTAAGAAGAATGTCAAATGGCTCAATAGTGAGGTAATAGCACATCAAATTCCTCTGTCCATGGGATCTCCTGGGCAAGGATACTGAAGTGGACCATTTCCTTCTCTAGGGGATCTTCCCAATCCTGGAATCGAACCTGTGACCCCTGAGTTGGCAGGTGGATTCTTTACCACTGAGTCACCAGGGAAGCCCAAGTCTTAAATACCCATATGCAAAATTAAGGACCATTTACCAAAAGGAGTTTTTAATTACATTTCAGTGTCTTTATATACTGAGGACAAATTGGGCAGATGGTCAGCTGATTATTCAGAGAAAATGACTAATGTGTCTGGACACCAGAGGAAAAGTGGACAGAAATGATAGTAACCTAGGTGCAATCCACCAGCTAGGTCTCATAGACTCATTTCAATATATATTGTCAGCTCTGAAGGCAAAGCTTCTTCACACAACATATATATTATTTATTTTGAAATATGGAGATCTCCAGCTGCTCTTTAAGGGGAAACTCCTCACATGGTGATGGAAAGACACCTGGGCTAAGCATGCCCAGCGTGCCAAGGCAGAGATGCCTCAGAATGCAATAAAAAATAGAATCCCTTCTTGGTTCTTTTATCTCTCCTTTGTGTTAAGTCTATTTGATTTTGCTACCAGTGTGGCTTATCATGTTCTGAGTGCAATGAAAAATAATTCTGTGAATCTGTGCTCAATATATAAAGGAGGTTTCAAACCAACAAGGGCAAAGGCTTTTTCACCCTCTCTCCTGTTTTAATTGTCTGAAAGATATGCATAAACTGTCTAGAATGACTATAAGAAGTGTGCAAAGAAAAGTCCTTGTCAAGTGTTCTTCTCTTTGCTATTCGCACAGGGATGGACAGTCCAGAGATAAAGGGGAAGAGGGGAGCCTAAAACACATCAATCCCAGAAATCTCTGGTAAGCAGTAACCGAGGGCAAAATAACGTGAGCAGACTGACATAAAGTGAAGCTACCTTGCAAATTTAGGGTTCAGTTCTCTTTGCCCATCTCTAGTTAAAAACCAAACAATTTTTTTCATGTAGCTTCCAATTGCAGAGCCTGTTGAAAACTCATTATCTTCAAATAGGATTACACTCCGTTAATATGAGAACATGCATATTACAATATCTGGTAAAAATCAAAAGTTCCAATTTGCTCACTACATGTAAATCCAATTCAAAATATTTCCATAACATATATCTGCTGGATGTTACACTATTTGTGTGTCACTCTGGAATGGATTAACTCCATGACAGGCTAGGCTCAGTTTTTCTGCATTTGGTGTTTTTAAACAGTTTATATTTGTTATCATATCAAAGACAGGCTTGCAGTTTTCAAAAGGAAGAAGAGAACACAGCGCCCAAGGCTCCTCCAGCATTACATTTCTTATTCCATTTTATCTTTCTTGGTTTTGACTAATGTCAGTAACAGCTACTGGTAATAAACTGCTTGTTACAGCCTGCTGTTGCCTTGAAGCCTGCCTTTGATACATTGTCAGCCAATCGGAAGCATTTCCTGATTACATTTCCAAATTGCTTGTTTATTGATTGAGAGTTAATAAAGCAAAAGACAACTTTACAGCTTAAATTAAATGAAAGTTTCCTTTGATGTTCAAATTATCCAATCAACCAATATGCAGTGAAATGTAAGCATTTGAAAATTTTATCTGAAAAGAAGTAAAAAAAATTTGTATGAGATAAATGGATCTCAGTATAGACATGGTGGCTAAGTGCTAATGAAAAATATGTGCAACTCGGCATACTGTGATTTCATTTATTTCCCAGGCAAAGGAAATGGTGTTGTTATTCAGCCACCCCACTTCCCAAACCTGAACAAGGGAAAGTACTTCTAGGATGTCTGCTATTTGGTTGGCAATAATTTCTTAAAACTGGAACCGCTCTAGTAAATATACTGAATTACATTAAGCTTTATGAATTTACTAAAGTTCTGACATTTAAAAATGGTAACACAGTTTGGGCTTCCCAGGTGGCTCTAGTGATAAAGAACCTGCCTGCTAATGCAGGAGATATAAGAGATGAGTGTTTAATCCCTGGGTTGGGAGGATCCCCTGGAGGAGGGCATGGCGACCACTCCAGTATTCTTGCCTGGAGAATCCCATGGAAAGAGAAGCCTGATGGGCTATAGTCCATGGGGTCACAAAGAGTCGGACACAACTAAAGCGACTTAGCAAGCGTGCACATCACAATTTAGATACTATCTTTGGAATATCACAGTTGTAGCTGTTTTGATGACACATATAGCCAGCTTGTCATGGAAAAGAAGTTGCCCTCTTCAAAATTTTTAGTAGCTTTTGACATTTCTTCCTCAGTGAGCCAGCAAGCCCTTATGAATGTAAGGAGGAATCAGACGTCTCTGTCAATGATGAAAATAAATAAATATTACAAAGGTTTAACAGCACCATGACTCACAGGAGACCAGCACTTCATCATGTGTGACCTATAAGCTGCATGTTTGATTAAAGAGAAAATAGGGTTCCTTGAGATCGTGGGTAAAGTTACAAAGAGAGAGTTTTTATTTCTCTTGATTGTGTTAAATTACGTGAAAAGAAAAGTAAACAAAATTGTATAAGCAGTGTTTTAACAAATCTGTTAAGAAAAAAGAGAGAGGGAAAATTTAGTCAAAAGTATGCAAAGAAATACAGTAAAATATTAACTGGCTGTTTAAGGGAGATAAAGGGTTTTTTTGTACTTATTTTCTTTATTTCATTACTTTTAAATAATGAACATGCATTAAAAATGGGGAAAACATTCATTTAAAATTGAAGTTAATTTTTAAAATGTCATTTTCTTAGCTGTTTCCTCCATCGTGAAATGCTTTGGTAGTTAAATATCTTGGGAAGCTTTGGATATGTTACCTAGATGTTTGAAATTACATGCCAAATATTTGAGCTTCTTGCCTGTGTTGCTGCTGCTGCTGCTTCCTCCCTCTCCCCTTCCTTCTCTCTTCTTTTCCTTCTCCTTCTTAATCCAAACCTCTCCAAAGACAATTATTCAGTCTGTGTTATGTTTCTGGATGGCCTAAGAAATGTTAATCAGCTGCAAAAGAAAAGTGACCAGTGTCAGCCCTTGACGGACCTCCATCAGTCTAGGCATTTGGCCACAGGCAGTCTTCAAGATGCAATGTGACCGTGTCTCACCTGCTTTAAAACTCCAGCTGTCCCTCTTTATAAGGCCCTGCAGAGCCTGCTTCCAGACCTCTCGGCCTCTTCATGGGCCACCCTGGCCCCTCGGCTCCAGCAACAAGGGCTTCTTTTGGGTCCTCTTATTGCAGGAATTTACTTCTGTCAAGTTCATGCCTTTAGAATTTCACTCAAGAATTTCTTCTTCAAGAAAGCCCTCCCAGACTTTTAGTTAACTTTAGGGTCTTGTGTTACTTGCTGTCAAAAATTTTTCTGCCCTAGCAGTGGCGCTGTGTAACTGACATATCTGCAGAGCACAATGCCTGGTATAAAGTAAGCCCTAAATAAATGTGTTCAAGGAGTTAAGGAGCCGTAAGTGAGAGAACAAGTGAACTAATTGCTTAACAAAGCTAACCTCTATTCCTCTGGACGTTTTCCTGAAATGTATAGAATGATTCACATAGAAAACTTCCATTCAGCCATTCGTTAGTATTTTCTTGAGTATTTAGATGCAATGGAACACATAATTACTGTAGGAGATGAAAAGATGGATTTGAAACGGGTTTTGTTCTAGGAGGTCATAATATGAATCAGCGTTTTCCTTTGTCCAGGTCAGTTGATCTTTGATCAAAGCATGAATTGGATGCTTGAAAGTAGAACTGGGCTTCCATTTCAGTAATTGTGTTCATAACACTATACATCCAATTTTGTACCAGATTCAAGAATTTTAGTCTTCATTTCTCTCTGCCATTTACTCCCCACCTTCTCAACCTCAGGAAACCTTTAGCAACCCTGACAGCTTCCCTCCAAAACATGTTTTAGATCCATCTAATTCCTTCTGTTTCCCCTGCAGCCGCCTGTCTAAGCAGTGTCATCTTTGTCCCTGCTGGGCTCCTGCTTGTGTTTGCTTCTATGTGTTTTGTTTGCCACCCAGTCAGCCAGAGTGGTCTCTTTGAACAGGATTCACATTAAGTCATCTGCCTGCTTGTTGTCCACATGCCTTCACTTTCTGCTTGTGAGCCACAGTGCCCTGCCGTACCTGCCTGGTCTAATCCCGTGACTGTCGCTCCCCTCCCCATCGTGGCTGCCAGCCAGCCGCAGACCAAGCTTGTCCCCACATCAGGGCCCCACATGTTTCCTCACAGCATTTCACAGGTGCTGGCTTCTCTTCATTCAGATCACAATTCACAGTCCAGCTCTTTCGAGAACCTTGTCTAGAGCAGCCAGCCTTTTTGTTTCCCCACTAACCTGTCACCCTTTTGAATTTTCTTTAGAGCATTTATCACTATCTAAAAATAACCACTTTATTTATTTGTTAACTTTTTAGAAAATTCTACTTCTCCCTTGCTCGCTGCTCCTCGACTATAATGTGCCCGCTGTGGCACGTGTGCTCTATACATATTGGTTGAAAGAGTGAGTAAGTGAATGAATGAAGAGCCTGCACATTCTCGGCAGGTCTCTATTGGTTGGTATTTAAGATTGAGCTATAGCCTGATTTTGCTTACTGCCTCTGGTCATCAAGTCACCTTATAAGTCCTACTGGTTCTGTGAAGCCTTTCCCAACAGTCTAGTCTAGAACATCAGCCCCTTTTTCATTGTATATTATTTATTATCCAACCCAGGTTACTTTTGAGAGTGAAAGGAGGCATTATGAGCACTTGTGCAGGGGCAACAGGCGTACACTGGGATGGTCTGGGGAAAACTAGGTTATATGATCACTCTTTATTTTCCACTTGCTTTATTCTTTATTGTTACTTACTACATTCAGATCAGTAGTGCTGAGCCCTTCTTTTTTTCTGTTGCATTATGTAATTTACTTATTTGGGGGAAATTTTCTTAAAAGAGATTCTCTTATGCATCATACTGGATCTGATGATTGTTATCAGCTAATTTCAGAAAACAAAAGACTGTTCTTTTATATAGAATCCTATGGCAAGCCTTGGACCAAGTCATTAAATCCTGCAACTGTTCCTAGAGTCAGGTGCCCTGTGCAGAGGGGTCAAGCCATTTTTAGTTAGTTGAATGCTAAGAATTCATTGAGATTGCCTGGGGGCTCAGATGGTAAAGAATCTGTCTGCAATGCCAGACATCCTGGAATGCAAAGTCAAATGGGCCTTAGGAAGCATCACTACAAACAAAGCTAGTGGAGGTGATGGAATTCTGGTTATTTCAAGTCCTAAAAGATGATGCTGTGAAAGTGCTGCACTCAATATGCCAGCAAATTTGGAAAACAGTAGTGGCTGCAGCACTGGAAAAGGTCAGTTTTCATTGAACCCCAAAGAAAGGCAATGCCAAAGAATGCTCAAACTTCCACACAATTGCACTCATCTCACATGCTAGCAAAGTAATGCTCAAAATTCTCCAAGCCAGGCTTCAACAGTACGTGAACTGTGAACTTCCTGAAGTTCAAGCTGGATTTAGGAAAGGCAGAGGAATTGGAGATCAAATTGCCAACATACACTGAATCATCGAAAAAGCAAGAGAGTTCCAGAAAAACATCTACTTCTGCTTTATTGACTATGCCAAAGCCTTTGACTGTGTGGATCACAATAAACTGTGGAAAATTCTTCAAGAGATGGGAGTATCAGACCACCTAATCTGCCTCCTGAGAAATCTGTATGCAGATCAGGAAGCAGTAGTTAGAACTGGACATGGAACAACAGCCTGGTTCCATTAGGAAAAGGATTATGTCAAGGCTGTATGTTGTCACCCTGCTTATTTAACGTATATGCACAGTACATCATGTGAAATGCCAGGCTGGATGAAGCACAAGCTGGAATCAAGATTCCTGGGAGAAATATCAGTAACCTCAGATATGCATATGACACCACACTTCTGGTAGAAAGCAAGGAACTAAAGAGCCTCTTGATGAGAGTCGAAGAGGAGACTGAAAAAGTTGGCTCAAAACTCAACATTCAGAAAACTGAATTTCAACGTTTCAACATTCAGAAAACTAAGATCATGGCATCTGGTCCCATCACTCTATTGCAAATAGATAGGGAAACAATGAAAACAGTGAGAGACTTTATATTTTGGGGCTCCAAAATCACTGCAGATGGTGACTGCAGCCATGAAATTAAAAGACGCTTACTCCTTTGAAGAAAATCTATAACCAACCTAGACAGATTATTAAAAAAGCAGATATTACTTTAGCAACAAAGGTCCATCTAGTCAACTGTGGTTTTCCCAGTAGTCATGTATGGATGTGAGAGTTGGACTATTAAGAAAGCTGAGCGCTAAAGAATTGATGCTTTTGAACTGTGGTGGTGGAGAAGACTTTTGAGAGTCCCTTGGACTGCAAGGAGAACCAACTAGTCCATATTAAAAGAAATCAGTCTTGAATATTCATTGGGAGGAATGATACTGAAGCTGAAACTCCAATACTTTGGCCACCTGATGCAAAGAACCGACTCATTTGAAAGACCCTGATGCTGGGAAATATTGAAGGCAGGAGAAGGGGATGACAGAGGGTGAGATGGTTGGATGGGATCACCAATGTGCTGGACATGAGTTTGAATAAGCTCCAGGAGTTGGTGATAGACAGGGAAGCCTGGCATGCTGCACTCCATGGGGTCAAAAAGAGTCAGACCCGAGTGAGCAACTGAACTGAAGAATTCATTATTTTCTTAATTTTTATTTTTGTGATATAAAGGGATTCTCTCATTTGGCCATTTAACTATCAAAGTTATAAGCATTGACTTTCTGGTGTCAAGGGTTGAAATTAAAGTAGACACATTGGAATTTGTTTATGAAACTTTTTTTTTTGTATTACAGTAGGTAGTTGTAATAATTCTTATACTGGATAATTTATAAACTATTATTATAAGATGAATCTGAAAATAAGTCCAGTCACCCTTGCTTCTTAATCATGCATTAAGAAATGCAGTGATAACAATTAAAAGTATTTTGAAAACCAACTTTTCAAAAAATGAAAATACCTCTGAAGCTCCTGCCAGTACTTTCAAAAGCAAAATCTCAAAGGAAATATGAGTTAATGTGTTAGTACTTGTGTTTTTATATACACTTTTCCTGATGACTTCGAAATTCTTTAAAAGTATTATCTGATAAAAGAATTGTCCTAGTTATTAGAATGATTGAATGATTTTAACTCTCATATCCTCTGTTTTTATGGTGGATCAGATTTGCTGATATATAATGGCATTTGACATAGTGTATGTCTGTCTTGAAGTTGTCTGAATGGAAGAGAAAGAAGTGATGATGAAGAGCAGAAGGAAGAGGATAACAAACACCTTAAAATATTTTCAATGTACAAGACAGTGATCTAAGCATCTTACATGTCTTAAATGATTTCATAACACAATTCTCTGAGGGAGAGTCTATTATTATTTCCATTTTTGGATGAGGAAACCGAAGCCTGGAAAAACTAAGGTACCTGTCCAAGATCGTACAGTTACTAAGTGATAGAATTCAGATTCAAGTCCAAGTTTGTCAGGTGCCAAGTTCTATATGCTTTTTATTATATCACATTCATTCCCAAAGAGTTTAGACTTAAATTCCTTATTTGAAGGCAATGTCATCTAGAAAAGCATAATACCACATGAATCCAGAGAAGGAGAGTGTAGTTAGATACTATGAGACTGGCTAAACTCCAGGAGATGGGGAGGGACAGGGAAGCCTGGCATGCTGCCATCCATGGGGTCTTAAAGAGTCATACATGACTTGGCGACTTAACAACAACAATTAGATTGCTCTCAACCATTCAATCTGTAAATGTTTCATGCCACGGTATATCATTTGAGATGACTTTGGCTGTAATTAACAGAATGCCTAGCAGTAACTTAGACAATAGGGGCAGTTATTTTCTTTTTCCTCTTCTTTTTTTTTTTTTTCTCTTGGTCACACAGCAGGAATACTAGAAGAAGGTGGTAACAGTAATGGTTTGGCAACTCCAGGATTCCAGACTGCTGGTTGTAGAATCTTATTTCTCTTCATGGTCACATGATGGCTGCAGTGGCACCAACAAAATATCCTCACATGACAGCAGTTGAAGGAGGAAAAATAGGGATTTCTTCTCAGTTCCTTCCCAGAATCTCTCTTTTTCTGTGAGAGGGGAAAACATTCCTCAGAAGCAGCCTAGAATATTTCTCCTTTGTAACTCATTGCCTAGAACAGTGTCACAAGAGCATAATGAGTACTTGGCCAAAGGATTAACTTAATTGATCAAATCAAGATTCAGACCCTAATGCTGGGCACAGTGATATCTGAAAAACTTTGGTGTTCCTTGTATAAGATAAGAGACCAGAAAAGCCTGCCCTATATTTGCTCCTGAGACCAATACAACAGGAAGGGCAGAGAGCCACTATTTTATAAATGATTGAAAGAGAAGTTGTGACTTGTCCAAATTTGTACATACAGGATCAAGATCAAAGTTCAACCCAGAATCTGTGGGCTACTTCAGTGGTTTTCAAACTTAGTGCCTCAGGTTTCTACAAAAGTTTCATTAGAATGTCATTTTAAAACTCTTAAGTGTGTTTCTTTATAACGTGATTAAAAATAGAGTGCACGTGTAATTTTGTCATATATCAAAAGCTGACACAAGGAAATCCCTACCATACAAACCATGTTAGCTTGTGCTGTCAGTTAACTCGATTTCTTGTTGTGATTATTTTCAACCTCGGAGTAAACCCCCTTGTACCATCTAATCATGAAGTCTCCTGGGATTGTTCTGTAGTCTATTAAAAGCTATTTGTAACCATTTGTCCATGTTAATCTGGATTTTTTTCAGTACTGGACAACCACTATAAGATAATCAATTGCGTGTTGACAGTGATATAAGACTACAGCACGTGCAAGCAAATTTGAAATAACCTCTAATTTGAAGTTGTTGTATGTATCAGAACAGCTAAATTATTCTCTTGAACTGACTTAACTCTCTCGCTGAACCCTGCTTACCTCTCTAGCCTCTTTTCCCTGGCTCTCCCCACTTGAGAAGCATCTGCTTCAATGCTGTGGAGACTTTCCTGGCCCCAGAAGAATTTCTCATATGCCATGCCCTCTAGCAAGCATTCTTCTTGGTATTCCAGCTAAATGGTACTTTGTTCCCTAACCTCTCCATTGAGTTTTATATTGCTTGTGTACACTCATCATTTTATAATTATTTAATCCACAGCTGTCTTTTCTGCTAGGCTAAGAGCTGTCTATGGGCAGCAACCGTGGATGTGCCATTCACATCTCTTAGCACAGTGCAGCCCTCATAGATGTAATCAGTCATTTTTGAAGGAATAAGTGCTACATGTATAAACTGAATTTAGATGGGATATCAATTAAAAAGTATAAATGAAAATTTTTCTGTTTTTTAACTAATTAGGTCGGAAGATCGCAAACAGTGAAACCCACAAATGTATTAAGTATACAACTAGATGTAAATTTCCATATATATATGTGATTAAGCTCCATCCACATGAAATAATAAAGCACTTTTAGCACCCCATAGCTTTCCTAGTTATCACCCTAGTCATTTGTTGTTGTTCAGTTGCTAAATTGAGTCCGACTCTATTTGCGACCCCACGAACTACAGCATGCCAGGCTTCCTTGTCCTTCACTGTCTTCCAGAATTTGCTCAGACTCAATTCCATTGAGCTGGTGATGCCATCCAACCGTCTCATCCTCTGTCACCACCTTCTCTTTCTGCCCTCAGTCTTTCCCAGCAGAGTCTTTTCCAATGAGCTGGCTGTTCGCATCAGATGGCCAAACTATTGGAGCTTCAGCATCAGTCCTTCCATGTTCAGGGTTGATTTCCTTTAGAATTGACTGTTTTAATCTCTTTGCAGTCAAAGAGACTCCCACGAGTCTTCTCCCACACCATAGTTCAAAAGCATCAATTCTTTGGTGCTCAGCCTTCTTTATGGTCCACCTCTCATATCCATACATGACTACTGGAAAAGCCATAGCTTTGACAATACAGGCCATGATCTTAGTGTTTGAATGTTGAATTTTAAGCCAGCCAGAGTTTCCCCTCTCCTCTTTTACCTTCATCAAGAGACTCTAGTTCCTCTTTGCTTTCTGCCATTAGAGTGGTATCACCCTAGTCATACTCACACCCTATCATCCCAGAGGTAAACACTGTTCTAAGTTCTCTCCCCATCAGTTGGTTTGTGCCTGTTGTTAAATTTCATATAAGTAAAGATTTTAAGTATGTACTCTTTGGGGATGTTTTCTTCCACTCAACATAATATCTATGAGACTGTTCATGTCATGTGTAATGTTTTGTTATTTTAATATGTTCTTTTGTATAAATATACTATGTGTAGTTCTCAGTTTCTTACTGATAGGTATTGGGTTTTGTTCTCAATCTAGAGCTATAATAAAAACAGAATAATGAACACTCTTGTAGAGGTCATTCTGTGGACATTTGACAAAAAAACTCTGTTTTTTCCACCCATCCTTAGAAGAAAAAATTAAATCCCCATATGCTCTGTTGATGTTCTGAAATATCTTTTCAATTCTTAAAAACTGAAAAGAAATAGAACAGCATTAGATATTACTTTAACAATAGATGAAAATCCTAGTTGAAGACTGGGGCAGAAGTTAGCACCCTGTCAGAGATAGAAACAAACAAACAAACAAACAAAAAAAAGAAAATCTAATGAAATGGGAAAACTCATTATAGATGGTAATATACCTAATAAAAATGTGTCCACAAAAAATGTATACAAAAATGTTTATGCTAGCTTTATTCATAATGGCCCCAAACTGGAAAAAAAACAAACAAACCAGCAATTACAGTCTTAAAAAGATTCTGCACAATTTGGGGGGGCAAATGTAAGATTCTGCTATCCTGAGAGTGTATCAACAATTCCTCAATTGTCCTAGATTCTAATAATGTCCTGCATTTATATAGAACTTTAAAATGACAAATTTCACATATATCACATAGCTAATAACTGGCAGAACAGGAACTCCAATGAAAGACTTCTGATGCTAACTTTAGTGTATTTCCCCATCACATCCTGATTACACCTCATCAGGAAAAGCAACACTCAACATGATTACTTATGACAAAGTGTATTTAATTTTTAACATTTTTAAATCTGGGTTTTCTACTTTGGAGGGTTTTTCTAATTAGAAATAATTAGTTGCGTGTGCCTTCTGATCTACCCTTGTCAGTGGGTCCCAACCTTTCCTAGCTCATGCCTTGCCAATCACCCTATTAAAGAGCTTGTTTCTTGTTCACACAAACTTTTCTTTTCACTAGGAAAGAAGTTTCTTCTTGTTCGTCAATTAACATTCTGTTACTGGTGTTCTCATTCTTGGTAAATTCAGCTGAGCAAAAATCTACAATCATTTGTAGCTTAGTAGAAGATTTCTCAGAGCTTTTAAAATGCCAGTGAACCTGGTGACTATACAAAGAGCAAGCTAGAGTGACTATGCTTCCTAACTATAGCATTTAGAAATTTCTAGAGAAAAAACTGGGGAAACTCCTTTCTAGACTTTGGTTTTGTTGATTATCTCTTCAAAGTGTCACTTTAAACCAAGCCATTCCCACAAAGCTTTGTTAATTGACTGCCTAGAAATTCTTTGAGAAAATGATGTTTATGAATGGTAAGGACCCTGTGTGTTATACCCCCTTTCCAGATAGATTTTCACCTTGACTGGAATTATCAGGACTAAACTGAAAATGACTGATGGAAGCTCAGGCACTCTGCTGGCAGAGGAGAAATATGTGGTGGGATTGGGAAGAAGCTTAAGCCAGAGCCTCAGCTGCTGAGGAGTAGAGACCCTGGAGCCTGGCTTGGTTTCTTTTTAGAGCCCAGATGTGTGTGCTCAGTGCAGAAAATGGTGAGAAACATGAAATTGCTGCTCTTTTGTCATCCTAAGGAGCAGCACATAATATTTATCTTTTCATCTACTTTGACTTGAGCCACCAACATATTCAAGCTCTCAGGAGGGAAAATTCCTTTCTACTCTCACCTGTGTAGAAAACATTTTTTCTAAGCTTTCAGTCAGGGTCATTTGGATGACAGAATTCAACTGCAGATAGTTGTGTTTATTTTTATCAGCCATGAAAAATCACTGTTTATTCCATCTGTAGTTGGAAATTTGGAGTCACGTTCATTTCTGCAAAAATGTATCACCTTTTTTTTTTTTTTTTTTACTGATTTGTTCTCCCCTCAAGTGTGAAAAGGTTCTACTAGTACCTGTAGAACTGAGCTGGGTTTATTCCCACTTTGGTTCAATTTGACATGCTAATTCCATGTTGATATGTTTTAAATGGATATGTTATTGCCTCCTTAATTTAGAGTTGAAATAATTTCTTATTCTAGATATATTTAAAAAGGAAGGAAAACACACAGTCACTAAAAATGAAATCATTATTATTTTATTTTAAAAGGTTTAACAGTCTAGGCATTGGGCTATAGAGTGACTTTTATACTTTAAAAATACATTTTTGAGTATCCCAGTTTCTTCAAAATGAAGATGCTATATTCATATGTATAAAATACATTTTACACTTGTAATTATCTTTGCATCTGTTCCACCTGTTAATATTTTTGTTTCCAAAACAAGAAAGTACACTAAGAGTGATTAAACAGTATGTAAATTATACGAGCTTGGAGTCAGTGCTATCCTGTTTTATGACACTAATTATTTCAAGTAGTGTGACTGGCAATATTAACAGCAGGTTTAATAGTCTGGAACAAGACCACTTAGGATTAAATTCTGGTTCCACCCCACAACCAGCTCTAATTTGGGATTGGTTATTTAATTTCTTTGGGCCTTAGTTTCCTCATCTGTAAAAAGAAGGATGTTTATAGAACCTGTTTCATATCTCTACTCTGAGAAATCAGTTAGGTTAATACAGATAGTGCTCTAACAATAGCTACTCTACATAACGAAAGTCAGTAAAACAACCTGTTGTCATCATCAACATTACTTAAAGGAGGCAATAAACAAGCTGGTCCAGTTATAAGACCAGATAATTTATAGACTGGAGAACTCAAGAATAAGCATTTGAAAAGATGTTAACCCTCACTTCTAATAATCAGAGACATAAATATAGAAATAACAGTACC
This sequence comes from Capra hircus, assembly GCF_001704415.2. Lineage (NCBI taxonomy): Eukaryota > Metazoa > Chordata > Mammalia > Artiodactyla > Bovidae > Capra > Capra hircus. Next base: position 66,553,505 of record NC_030811.1, read on the forward strand.
ATTTGTCATGCATCCAGTTGATGATAATTTGAAAGTCTGAAGTATCAGAGGATTCCAGAAAACAAATTCTTACATACTGTGAGTAGTATAAATTGGTGTAGTCACTGCATAAATTGGTACAGTCACTTTGAATTGTCAAACAAAATTGAAAATGCTCATAGTTTACAATCCAGCATTTGTGCTTGAAAGTATATATCTACTGGAGAACATTCACACATAAGCACAAAGAGTTACGTGTAAGGATATTTATTATAGCACATTTCTTACAAAAGGGAGACGATCTATATGTCCACTAATAAGGGAATATATAAATACATACATATGTCATGGATTTGTTGCTGTTTAGCTGCTATGTCATGTCCAACTCTTTTGCAACCCCATGTAACCTGCCAGGCTTCTCTCTCCATGGGATTTCCCAGTCAAGAATACTGGAGTGGTTTTCCATTTCCTTCTCCAAGGGATCTTCCTGACGCAGGGATTGAACCCATGTCTTCTGCATTGGCAGGCAGATTCTTTACAACTGAGTCACCAGGGAATCCCATCATGGATTGCTGTATAGCAATTTAAGAGAAATGAATTGGTGGGTTTATACTGAAAAACCTGAATGAAAGTTATGGCCAACCCAGTATTTATACTACAACATGGATCTGTCTCAAAAATAGGGAATCGACAAGTTGCAAAATGATATATACTGTATAATACTACTTATGTAAGTAAACAGTCACACAAAACTATACTATGTATTGGTAACAAATCATTTTGAAATTTTGTAAGTTTAATTATTCAGTGACCTGGGATGATACACACCAGATTCATGGTTGTGTTGTTTAGGTAAAAGGAGAATTGGAAATGGGAAGGAAAAAGGTAAAAAAGAAAGAGGACTCAAATTTGTTTCCTTTATTAAAATAAAAAGGCTTGACATATGACTATATAAATAGGTTAATATTTGACACTTATTGGTGGTGAGTACACAGGCCTTTATTGTATATGTCTCTGAATATTTCTGTTTTTTAAAACTTTCTCAAAATGAGTGTATCTAGACTAATGTTTAAAAAGATACTCTTTCCCCCAAAAAGGTAGGTACTATAAAAATGTCAATTGATTGTAAGAAAGGGAAGAAATGACTTGTTATTTTAAATTATAAAAGATGTTGAAACACAGTCTGTTTGGTGAGATCCTTAAGATCGAAATCTTGCTTTATTCATCACTGTAGCACTTAGCCCACAGCACAGTACTTGGTATATATAGATTGGTGCACAAGTAATTGTGGTTTTACATTGTTAAACTTTGCTGTTTGATATTGGAATACATCCTTAAATAAATGCCATTATGTTATACATCATTTTTCTCGCTTTATTATTTTATTTTTACTAATGACTTACTACTTGCTGTCTATTTTATATTTATTTTGGACTAGGGAAATGATGTTAGCAAAAAAGCAAATTTGAGTGATTTACTTAAATTTAAGTTCAAAATGGGTCATATAGCAGCAGAGACAATTTGCAGCATCAACAATGCTTTTGACCCAGGAACTGCTAAGGAATGTACAGTGCAGTGGTGGTTCAGTAAGTTTTGCAAAGAAGATGAGAGCTTTGAAGATGAGGAGCACAGTGGCCAACCATCTGAAGTTGACAGTGACCAACTGAAAAGACCGTTGAAGCTGATCCTCTTAAAACTGCAGGAAAGTGGCTCAAGAACTCAACATCGACCATTCTATGGTCACTTGGCATTTGAAGCAAACTGGAAAGGTGAAAAAGCTTGATAAGTGGGTGCCTCATGAGCTGACCAAAAGTAAAAAAAAAAAAAAGAAAAAAAAAGTAGAACATAGGCAAAACACTCTCCAACATATATCACAGCAGGATCCTGTTTGACTCACCTCCCAGAATATTGGAAATAAAAGCAAAAGTAAACAAATGGGATCTAATTAAACTTTAAAGCTTCTGCACAACAAAGGAAACTATAAGCGAGATGAGAAGACAGCCTTCAGAATGGGAGAATATAATAGCAAATGAAGCAACTGACAAACAACTAATCTCAAAAATATACAAGCAACTCCTGAAGCTCAATTCCAGAAAAATAAATGACCCAATCAAAAAATGGGCCAAAGAACTAAATAGACATTTCTCCAAAGAAGACATACAGATGGCTAACAAACACATGAAAAGATGCTCAATGTCACTCATTGTCAGAGAAATGCAAATCAAAACCACAATGAGGTACCATTTCACGCCAGTCAGAATAGCTGCTATCCAAAAGTCTACAAGCAATAAATGCTGGAAAGGGTGTGGAGAAAAGGGAACCCTCTTACACTGTTGGTGGGAATGCAAACTAGTACAGCCACTATGGAGAACAGTGTGGAGATTCCTTAAAAAACTGGAAATAGAACTGCCTTATGACCCAGCAATCCCACTTCTGGGCATACACACCAAGGAAACCAGAATTGAAAGAGGCATGTGTACCCCAATGTTCATCGCAGCACTGTTTATAATAGCCAGGACATGGAAGCAACCTAGATGTCCATCAGCAGACGAATGGATAAGAAAGCAGTGGTACATATACACAATGGAGTATTACTCAGCCATTAAAAAGAATACATTTGAATCAGTTCTAATGAGGTGGATGCAACTGGAGCCTATTATCCAGAGTGAAGTAAGCCAGAAAGAAAAACACCAATACAGTATATTAACACATATATATGGAATTTAGAAAGATGGTAACGATAACCCTGTATGTGAGACAGCAAAAGAGACACAGATGTATAGAACAGTCTTTTGGACTCTGTGGGAGAGGGCGAGGGTGGGATGATTTGTGAGAATGGCATTGAAACATGTATAATATCATATATGAAACGAATCACCAGTCCAGGTTCGATGCATGATACTGGATGCTTGGGGCTGGTGCACTGGGATGATCCAGAGGGATGGTACGGGGAGGGAGGAGGGTTCAGGATGGGGAACACGTATATACCTGTGGCGGATTCATGTTGATGTATGGCAAAACCAATATAATATTTAAAGTAATTAACCTCCAATTAAAATAAATTTATATTTAAAAAGAAAAAATATCCTTGTTTTGAAGTGTTGTCTTCTCTTATTTTATGCAACAACAAATCATTTCTCAACCGGAGAGTAACATGAGATGAAGGTGGATTTTATACAACTGGTGATGACCAGCTCAATGGTTGGACCAAGAAGCTCCAAAACACTTCCCAAAGCCAGACTTTCACTACAAAATGGTCGTGGTCACTGTTTGGTCTGCTGCCTGTCTGATTCCCTACAGCTTTCTGAATTCCACTGAAATCATTAGACCTGAGACGTATGCTCAGCAAATTAATGAGATGCACCAAAAACTGCAAGGCCAGCAGCTGGTATCAGTCAACAGTTCAGTCGTTCAGTCGTGTCCAACTCTTTGCAACTCCATGGACTGCAGCACCCCAGGCCTCCCTGTCCATCGCCAACTCTTGGAGTTTACTCAAGCCCATGTCCATTGAGTCTGTGATGCCATACAACCATCTCATCCTCTGTCATCCCCTTCTCCTCCCACCCTCAATCTTCCCCAGCATCAGGGTCTTTTCAAATGAGTCAGTTAGTTGCATCAGGTGGCCAAAGTATTGCAGTTTCAGCTTCAGCACAGTCCTTCCAATGAATATTCAGGACTGATTACCTTTAGGATGGACTGGTTGGATCTCCTTGCAGTCCAAGGGGCTCTCAAGAGTCTTCTCCAACACTACAGTTCAAAAGTATAAATTAGTCATCAGAATGGGCCTAACTCTTCTCCAGAACAACACCTGACCTCAGGTCACACAACCAGTGCTTCAAAAGTTGAACGAATTGGGCCACAAAGTTTTACCTCTTCTTCCGTGTTCACCTGACCTCTCACCGACTGACTGTCACTTCTTGAAGCATCTGGATAACTTTTTTGCAGGGAAAATGCTTCCCACAACCAGCAGGAGGTGGAAAATGCTTTCTAAGAGTTGGTAGAATCCCAAAGCATGGATTTTTATGCTGCAAGGATAAACAAACTTATTTCTTATTGACAAAAATGTGTTGATTGTAATAGTTCCTACTTTGATTAATAAAAATGTTTTTGTGCCTAATTATAATGATTTAAAATTCATGATCTGAAACCAAAATTAATTTTTAATAAACCTAATAATAAGTTCAAAAACCCTCTATTAAAATATCCTGGACTATTATTTATCTAAGATAAAAGAAATACTAATTAGCAAAACCAATACAGTATTGTAAAGTAAAAATAATAATAATAATAAAAAAGAAATACTCATTAATTACTAAATCAATAAGATAACATAAAATGGAAAGAAATAATGAGATATCATTTTAAATATGTTAGCAAAAATTTAAAATGACAATACCCAGTGTTGATGGAGATGTGGGAAAACTAGCAAACTCATATATTCCTACTGACGATTTAAAATGGAAAGCACTTTGGTAATATATTTTTAGAGACAAAATGTTCCTTAATCCAGTAATATCCAATTTTTGAAAATATAGTCTAAGGAAATAATCCGAAGGTGAAAAGGACTATTATGTTTATATTTACTGCAGGGTTACTTATCATAGAAAATGGGAATCGGTGCAAATGCTTTCTAATCACCAAGTGGCTAATTAAATTATGGTATAAAAAAGTGTTAGAATATTCTGTAGCTATTAACAGTAATTATGAGGGTATGAAGACAACCTGGCTGAAACATCTGATACTCAATTTTTTGTTAGAATTGATTCATCTAGTGGTTTAAATATATGGGTGAAATTTATGAAATTATGCTAAATGAAAAAGCAGGCAATGGAAAAGAGTGTATGTGTTCCTGATATGAACTATATAAAAATCATCTATGCAGATACCCAAGATGAGAAGAGAAAATTAGGGGGAAAAGTATTTTTCCCTAATAGTTAAAATCTATTTTTGTAGTGTTTTAAATAAGAAAAAATTCTGTTATCAGAATGCCTATTGCATATCTTCTATCATGAAATCCAATATGACAAAATAAGAATGCTCTTAGTTGACAGTTCAGCACTTAATGTGAAATATAAAAATGGACAGAAAAGCTTATATTTACCTTGAAAACATACTCTAATTAAATCTTAAGAAAGAAAAGTATTTGACTTCTCTCAAATGATTTGGGCATCAGTTTAGGACACAATAATGTCAAACTGGTAATTTTAGTTGTTACTTGTGTGTTTGGTTACATTTTTAGAAATCAGTGCCCCTGGTTTTTTTTTGAAATTGTGAAAAATTTTCTACTTGGAATACCTCTCTTCTCAATTGTTTAATTTGTTATTGTACTCCACAGAATACAAATGTGTCTCACAGACAGTTCCTGTTATGAAGTTCCAAAGTTTTGAGGTTCATTGGCTAGTGGGACCAGAGAAAGACATGATTCTTTTCAGCATAAATATGATAAATAATATTAAAATACCTAGGGGAAATGCTCTTATTTATTTTGTGAGATCACTAGAGAAAGAATTATGTTATCCAGTATTAACTGAAGTAGAGAAATGAGAGAGGAAAACATATGCTTTATACTTTAAATTTGAGACAGAGAGAGACCCATGGAGATTTTCACAAAATGTCATCCCCAGATGCTGCCTCTCATTTGCACATTACCTGGGAGAGCATCGTGCGGCCGCATATTCTCAGCTGTTGAATGTGTTCTGCTCATTTTCCATTGGGGAGGATGGGTTTAATGCATTCTCAGCAGTATGTACTTTTGTCATTTCTGCTGTTTCTGTTTACCTGTCTTCTTGCTTATTTATTGTTTGCACTTAGCTTGTCCTGTAAGTGGTTCTGAGGATTGTGGTATGAATGGACAATACCCGTGCAGCCATAAGCTTTACAAATCTCTCTCATTTCATTTTTATACCGGATCTGTGTGGGGGATTCATTCCAGCTTACCCCTTTTCTTCAACTTCATGACATTTTCTAAAGAGTCATGCATATTTAAACCATATAAGGGATATGGGTGTTTTTTTCTTTAATCAAATTTATTGAAACCTGCCCTTAGATTAGGAGAAGGCAATGACACTCCACTCCAGTACTCTTGCCTGGAAAATCCCATGGATGGAGGAGCCTGGTAGGCTACAGTCCATGGGGTTGCTAGGAGTCAGACATGACTGAGCGACTTCACTTTGACTTTTCACTTTCATGCAATGGAGAAGGAAATGGCAACCCACTCCAGTGTTCTTGCCTGGAGAATCCCAGGGACGGGGGAAGCCTAGTGGGCTGCTGTCTATGGGGTCGCACAGAGTCGGACACGACTGAAGTGACTTAGCAGCAGCAGCAGCAGCAGCCGTTAGATTCCCAAATTCTAACGAGTGATTCTGTCCTCCACATTTAAAATCAGTTCCTCTTTCTATTCACATAAAAGACAGTGTGAGTTCAAGGTCTTGGGCGAGTCACTAAACCTCTTTTTAGACTCATCTGTAATATGAGAGAATTGGATAACAAGAGTCCTATGGTTCAATGAAAGTTCACTGATTTCCAAAAACCTTCTACTGCATGAGCTTTCCAAAGAATAGCTGACTCTGAGAGATGGTGTTTGGTGAATAAATACTTAGCAAACAGTTGGAAGACAGACATGGGAAACAACCAGAGCCCTGGTTATATCAATAGCCATGAGCCATATTAATGATTTTGGAGGGAAGCTCAGCAAAATGCTAATTTATTTAATAAATATTTAATAGCATATTATTTCAATAAATAAATTAGTGTTTACACAGTAAAGAATACAAATGTCTTATGCACACATTCTTGACCCACTTCCATAGTCCTTCTTGGAAATTTCCCAAAGAAAATTTTTTAAAAAGATCAAAATATTTCTGTTTAGAGAAGTTTGTGGTTGGTGGGTAAACCTATAAAATAGGTTTGTCCCTCCTATTTGAGAATGTTTAATCATCTTTGATATTTGCTTAAAATTAGCACTCTTAAATGTACATTTGTATAAAGTCTCCCAAATCATGAAAGATTTATAATTTGAAATGTATTTGGATTATTCTCTAGTTAATCAGCTGGATAAGAATTAGGAGTGCTGTAACTAGAACAATTAATTGAGTTGATCTGAGTGTTATAAAAAAATGAAAAAATTCATGTCATGCTTTGATTCCTTAAATGAAACGAAAAGCCTGTTCACTATCACAGAATTGATGTGATAGAGAAGCCATGTGTATCCTTTTCCAGAGCCCAGGTTAATAGTTGAAGCACAGATCAGAAGAATGGGGTAGGCTGGGGGGAGGGGTGGGGGTTGCTCAGGAGTGGTGCTTGTTATTAAGGCTATCATTGTCCCTTTATGTGCTTGTGTAGATTAACTAACTCATGAAAAATTCAGTTATCATTCCTAAGAAGTGTGATGAAAAACTGTCACTTGCCATTCAATTCAGCAACTAGATGTAAATGCTGATTCTAGTGGTGTATAGTGGCAAGGCCCTACCTGCCAGGGAGAGGTGACAGGCTGGGTGGGGAGGGTGTAGGAGCGCCAAAGTAGACCAAAGAGTGGTGTGCCGCAGACACTGACATACCTACAAATGGATTGGGAGTGAAGCCAGTCAGGTTGACTGTGCACAGTCATGACACGCTTCTTTCCTAAGAGGACTCTCGTTTGTTCACGTGTCCATACTCCCTGTGGCCATGCTTTTTAGGGGAGGTATGAAGGATAGCTAGCCCCTTGTGCCTGCGTTTTTCTTTTGGTTCACTGAGGCCTAGGAATACCAAACAGTTTGTGTCAATGAAGTACAAGACCAAGTTGGCTTGAGGATGGAGTAGGATGGCGGTGGTACTGGTGTTTCTGGGAAAGGATTTCCTCAATAGAGTTCCTTTACTGCCTGCATTCCTGCAGGATACTGAGCTGGGCATATCACCTCTGCTTCAGGCAACAAAGTCTTGTGAGTGTACACCTATTGTAAAGTTAAAGGAGTTGTACACGAGAATCATTCTGCTCAGTTTTGCCTTAACATGGTCTTTTTAAAGTGATTTCTGTGAGGTCATGGATTTTCTCTTCTTGACTTCATGGTGGGACACATGTTGACATAGTTACCATGTGAAAGAGACATTAAATACCTATAGAAGTAAAAAAAAACTTGTATATTGTAAGTGACTTTTTTTAAAATCTCAAAAGAAAATATACCTTAAAAAATCACGTATAAAAATAAAATCATTTAAAATTAAAATTGAATACTACCAAGATGGAGTAAAACTAACTATGCTTCAAAGTTTTGTGACTGTTCATTCAACAGCAACTCTCTGATTTAGTGATCCAAGTGCCTGAAGACATAAGAATTAGACAACTTTTTTATGATAGGAAGTAAACTCTCAAGTACAGGAGACACTACTGAAAATATATGAACACTAAGTTACTATTAAACATATAAAACATTTCCAAGATCTTTCTGTTGCTGACATATACATCACGCTTAATATAATCTAGAAAGCCATTGATTTTTGAAGGCAGTATTCTTTTTTTGAAACTAGCTATAGTTATTTCCATTTCTGTACATTGTTTATTGCTTAAATATACCACAGTTTATCCATTCTAATATTAATGTCTGATTAGATTATTTCCATTTTTTTGGCTACTACACATATTATTACTCTGAGCATAATTTTGCACACCTTTGCACACAAATACACATTTCTGTTGGGTATTTTGGATGAAATTGAATCTTTAGGTTAAAATAGTTGTTACCAAGCAATTTTGCAAAGGGTCTATACCAATTTACTCCCCCACAAGCAATGTAGGAGAGTTCCATTTGTTCTTTATATTGTCTTCCAAGCTTTGCACAGTGGCAGTATCAATCTGGTTTATCTGAGGCACAATTATTGCTAATTGAAATCTGTATTGTCTTTTGAACATTGATATCATATATAACTTCTTTCACTTTATGGCTTGCCTTTGTTTTTCTTTTGATAAATAGAAAATGTGAATTTTAATATTGTGTGGCATCAATCTTTTGCTTTATGGTTAGCGATTTTTGTCTGTGCTGTCAGAATTCTCTGCCTCTCAAAGTTCAGAAAGATAAACTCTTATGTTGTCTTTTATAAATTGCATTGTCTTACCTTTTACATTTACAGCTTAAAAATCTGTAATTTATTTTTGACCATGATGTAAGCTAGGGAAGAATCCAAGTTTTATTCTTTTCCATATGGATATCCAATGACCCTAGCATCCACCTGCAACTCAGGAGACCCGGGTTCAATCCCTGAATTGGGAAGATCCTCTGGAGAAGGAAATGTCAACCCACTCCAATATTCTTGCCTGGAGAATTAAATGGACAGAGGAGCCTGACAGGCTACACTCCATGGGGTTGCAAAGAGTGGGACACAACTGAGTGACTACTATACACAGATACACATCCAATGATCCAATACCACTTGTTAAAAAGACCATTCTTTCTCTCATTGCACTGCAGTATATGAATCAGTGACTAAATCTGGACAGATAGACTGTTGGAGTCTGTATTCTGTTCCATGGTAAGTTTGTCTAAGCTTCTCACTTTTTCATACCGCACTCACTATTGCAGCAACATAAGTCTTGATATTTGGTATTATGAGGTCTCAAACTTTATTTAGTTGTTGTTGTTCATAATTGTTGGTTGTCTTCATCCCACTTATTTCCATATAACTTTAAAAATCACCTCATTGAGACCTTACAAAACAAACCCTCGTAGACTTAGAGAACTTACGGTTGTCTGGGGGAATAGTTAAGGAGTTTGGGATGTTAATGTACGCACTGCTGTATTTAAAATGGATAACCAACAAGGACCTACTGCATAGCACATGGAACTCTGTTCAATGTTATCTGGCAGCCTGGAAGGGAGGGGAGTTTCAAGGAGACTGGATTCAGTGTATATGTCTGGCTGAGTTCCTTCACTTCACTTGCAACTATCACAACATTGTTTGTTAATCACGTATACCCCAGTACAAAATAAAAAGTTTTTCTTAAAAAAAATTACCTCTTTGACACACAAAAAATGTTGCTAGGACTTTTTCTGTTAGACTAAGTTGAATCTATATATTACTATGGGAAAAAATAAAATTTTTACACTAGTAAGGCTTGTAACAGGCTTCCCTGGTGGCTTAGATGGTAAAGAATCTGCCTACAGTGCAAGGCTTCTAACATGAAAATTCATACATTTCCATTAATTAGATCTCCTCTAATTTTATCCAGTAATGTTCTGTGGCTTTTCTTTTTGTAGATGTCTTGACAGTTTCTAAGGTTTATTCCTGGAAATTTGGTGGTTTTGTTGTTATTGTTTTAAACGACGTTATTTTATTTAATTTTTATATTAGAGTATAGTTGATTTACAACATTGTGTTAGTTTCAGGTATACAGCAAAGTGATTCAACTATGCATATAGCTGTTCTTTTTCAGATTCTTTTTCAATATAGGTTATGACAGAATATTATGAGTTCCCTGTGCTATACAGTAGGTCCTTATTGATTATTTTACATATATATAGTGTGTGTGTATATATATATAAACTCCAAAATGTTAATTTATCCCATCAGTGTACCACTTAGTTTAATTGTGTTTTTCAAATTTGCTATACACCTAACACTTCACCCTTTTTTTTTTTCTGCGTACCTGTTCTGTCAGGTGGTAACTGGACCAAAAATCTGCTGAAAGTTTTCTGGCAAATGTAGCTTAGGAATAGAGAAACAAACTAGGAAACTTCAGTTAGTTCTCCTAATTGAATCCTAGGCTATAGATATTCAGAGCCTTGCACTCTGTCCTTATTTATTAAAGTGGTAATTTGTTTCCCATTTGGCTAATATTCCCTGTGTCTGAGCTCCCTTGATGTAAAGCCCTGAAAGGGAAAATGGACAGTGAAACACTTAAAGATTCTAACCCCTCTGTCCTCCAATCCACTCAACATTGTATTTGTAAGAAATATTTCTCAGTTTTTCAAAAGATGTCATTCTTGGTTGTACAATATAGTTCTCATTAAAAGATACTTAAAAAGACAAACATTTTTGCAAAATATTCATTGTTGTCTTTGAAAGTATAGATTATCAATATTTTATAATATTATAAAGTTCTTATTATAATATGAGCCACACTCTGTAGCTGTATACGTCTACTGTATTTCAACGTGGTTAATGAAATGAGCCTTTGAAAATCCTGTGTACTAATGCAAGTTGATGTAAAGATCAACAGGTTAATAGGATGTCAGTCCAAGCTCATACATTCATCAGAATATTTGTATTGTTCTCAGAGGTTTAATGGAGATCAAGATGTTCTATTAACATCAAGTGGTATCACTTCAAAGAAATGGCCTTTCTGGTTATTTCAGTTTGTGTACCTCTTCTCTCTCAAAGAGTTAAAAGAACTCCCTGGGCTGGCTCTCAGGAGGCTTTGTTTGTTTGGTAACAGTGATACTCCTTGCAGATAAATCTGTATAAAGCAGCATGCTGACAGTGTTAAACATTCCAGATGGCAGTTTATCGGAAGGTCTTTTGGGATTTTATCCACACAAGGAGTTTCCAAAAGAAAGCACACCAAGAGGTGGTGGAGCAGACTGGGATAGGTGTCACAACTGATGATGTATGGTTTGCGAGGCAGTGAGTGAGCATCACAACCCAGATCTGTCAGCATTTCTCAAAAGATGCTGTCAGCATAATAAGATGCTAGATGCTGAACATCAGAAAAATTGCATTGGGAAGATTCAAGTTCAACAAATTTAGACATGTGGACTGAACAAAACAGAACTGGTTAAATGTCTAAGGAAGGGAGAGCTAGAGTGGCTGTTACTGAGAGAACACAGAAAGAGACACGGAACTCAGAAATTCACACTGTGGTTGAATATCTCAGATATACCCATAATGTTGTTGTTTAGTCTAAGTCACGTCCAACTCTTTTGCACCCCCGTGGACTGTAGTCTGACAGGGTCCTCTGTCCATGGGATTTCCCAAGCAAGAATGCTGGAGTGGGTTTCCATTTCCTTCTCCAGGGGATCTTCTCAACCCAGGGATCAAACCTGTGTCTCCTGCATTGGCAGGTGGATTCTTTACCACTGATTCACCAGGGAAATTCATACCAATACTGTTAAGATGGCAAAAGAAGCTGGTTTATTTTTATTTCTTTTCTTTGTAAACAGTGTTTGTGAGGGCTTTCCCCACCTTGTTTAAAGTAGGTTATATTGATTGTAGAAAATCAGGAAAATGGAGAAAAGTACAATGAAAAAAAGTTCACCGTAATCCCCAGAGAGGATCACAGGTAATAGTTTGTAGCACATACTATCAATCTTTTTGATATAAATACATATGAATTTAGGAAGCCATTATACACATTATACACAAATGTACCAGATATAAGGCAGTTTATTTCTCCTGTTATGAGCCTTGTTTGGAGCCCTCAGCTTTCTACCTTGCCTGCACCACATGTGGCAATAAAATTGAAAAAAAAAAAAATTAAGACTCTAAGATTTCTTGTTCCATTGTCCAACTCGTTTCTGATTACCTTATTTAAAATCACATATTTCCCCATTACCTTCCCCCATCCTGCTTTTCTTTAATTTTTCCCATAGTTCTTATCAGCATCTAACACATTCTATATTTTACTTATTATTTTTTCTTTCCCAACTAGAGTGTAATTTCCAGAAAGAGAACAGATTTTTAGATTTTTTTTTTCTCAACTTTCTGCCCAGCACCTGGATCAGTGGCTTTTACAGAGCAGACCCTGCATCCATATTTGCTGAATAAAAGAGAGAATGCAGCCATGGTGGGGTTTGGCTTCCACTCTCTTATCCTCTGGACCTTAAGTGGTCTTTTCTGCTCAAGTGGGACTTTACTTTGTCCTGATCTTGGAACCGTAACCCTCAATACCCTCTTATTTCAGGCCCAAACTCTTTGAGTCCTCATCTGGTATCAATAAGTCTATATTTGGTCACTGGGCAGGGAAACTTCAAGATCCTCTAGAAGCTATCGACAGGCCTGGTAGAGATGGCAGGAGAGATTGTAGCTTACCTAAAGCGCGTTTTCTTCTCCTCACCTTGGCCAGCTTTGCACTCCTTATGCTGTGCCATTTAGGTCGTGGAAACAAACTGAGGATTGGTACTTTGCATGTGTATCTTATGATCTTCTAAAGCTGTGCCATCCAACAAATCAGTCACCTGCCACCAGCACCTGTTAAATAGTTGAAACATGGCCGGTCTGAATGAAATGTCTTGTATGTGAAAGATACAGGATACATGTCAAAGACAATGTAAAAAAAAGTTAATGAAAGGGTTACTCAGTCATGTCCAACTCTTTGTGATCCCATGGACTGTAGCCTGCCAGGCTTCTCTCCATGGAATTCTCCAGGCAAGGATACTGGAGTGGGTAGCCATTCCCTTCTCCAGCGGATCTTCCCAACCCAGGGATCGAACTCAGGTCTCTTACACTGCAGGCAGATTCTGAGCCACCAGGGAAGTCCAAGAATACTGGAGTGGTTAGCCATTCCCTTTGTCAGGAGATCTTCCCAAACCTGAGATTGAACCAGGGTCTCCTGTATTGCAGGCAGATTATTTATGAGCCACCAGGAAAGTAAAAAACAAAACTGTCAGCTAGCTCATTAATAATTTTATGTTGATTATATGTTGAAATAATAATAATTTGGTTGACTTGGGTTAAATAAAATGTACTATTCACATTAATTTCACTTGTTTCTTTTCATTTTTTCATGTGGCAACTAGAATATTTCAGAGTACAGAGGTGTAGCTGGCATTTGGGACCCGTGTGATGTTTCTCTTCCTGACACTGTTTTAACCAGCTCCCTCCACCAGCCGCTGAGGGGGAGGAAAGCAGCACCTGCCCTGACCTCCGGATGCTCTCCGTCTCCCCTCTTTCTCAGGAGACAATTCAACTCAGGACAGGGCAGGGCCAGCCTTGGGCTCTCCTTCTCCTGTAGGGTAGCATGGCCAGAGGCTTTTCTGGGCAAAAGAATCATCTTCCCTAAATTTATGGAAAATACTATGATTTAATTTTTTGGCTTGATCTTTATTATGCCAAAAAAATGCAGAAAATTCTCTTTTCCTCGCCTTCCCATGAAGCCTGGCTTTAAAGTTTTATTGTCTTTGACAGTCAAAGCTTTGTAGTACCTCAGGTCTTCCAGCTGGTATTTGCCCTACCCCTGAAATACCCAAATTGTGTCCTCCTTTGCTTTTCTTGATGGGAAACCCATATATATATAACATATACATATATATAATATTTATATGAAATATATATGTATAATATATTAATGATATCCTACTGTTGCTAAGTCACTTCAGTCGTGTCCAACTCTGTGCGACCCTGTAGATGGCAGCCCACCAGGCTCCCCCGTCCCTGGGATTCTCTAGGCAAGAATACTGGAGTGGGTTGTCATTTCCTTCTCCAACACATGAAAGTGAAAAGTCAAAGTGAAGTCGCTCAGTCGTGTCTGACTCTTCGCGACCCCATGGACTGCAGCCTACCAGGCTCCTCTGTCCATGGGATTTTCCGGGCAAGAGTACTGGAGTGGGGTGCCATTGCCTTCTCCAATGATATCCTACAGTAGTATACAAAAAATACGGTCATTATATCGATATTATTCCACTTTTTACCTAGTGAGATTTTTGTAATATGGATTTTTCTCTTTAAGATTGTAACTTGAGGGAAGCAGGATGGCCTGACAAGGACGGGATGTAAAAGAATATCATGATTGTCAACAAAAAAGTTTCCATTTATTCCATTTACATCTGTGACCCCCTCCCTCAGCCCACCCATGATGGGAATTCTGATTCTTCGCTATCCCTACCCCTCAATCTCCCCCATCTACAGTATTGCTAGTGGAAGTAGCATTCCAAAGCTGTTGACCCAGAAATGATTTGTTTTTGCTTGATTTGAACAGCTCCCGACACTCTTACCAGGGCTTCCCTGGTGCCTTCCTGATAGCTCAGATGGTAAAGAATCTGTCTGCAATGCAGGAGACCTGGGTTTGATCCCTGGGTTGGACAGATCCCCTGGAGGAGGGCATGGCAACCCACTCCAGTATTTTTGCCTGGAGAATCCCCATGCACAGAGGAGCCTGGCAGGCTACAGTCATGGAGTCACAGAGTCGGACACGACTTCAGCAGCTGCAGCAGCAGTGTGTGTCCTGAGGGTGCGCCGCTTTACTTTGTGCTCATAAACGTTCTCCTCAAACCACAGACACTTTAGATGGTTCATGTGCTTCCTGCAGTAAACTCTCCAAGCTGTGGAAATGAGTTCGTTCATCTTTACCTTCTGTTAGTGGAAATGAAAAATTGAGTGGCAGTGGAGAGAGTCCCAGGGGAAAGGGAGCGAGCCTAGGAACCGTGGATTTGAGTAGAACATTCTAGTCCTGGTCCAGGGAAGGACGGGACAACAGCAGGGGTCCAGATTTCCAGCTAGAGAGAGGAGCATGAGGAGGAAAACAGGGTCTGGTCAAGTGGTGCCGGGCCCTGTTCTTTCCCAGGGTGCTTGATCCTGTCTGCCAGTTCACCCATGAGTGAGGAGCAAGTCCCCTTTCTTTCTATCAAGTAAATACATAAAAAGTGGTTTGGACAGAAAGTAGAACACTTCTCAGGGCTGCAGGGAGGGAAGTAGGGAAGAGAAGTTACTGTTTAATGGTCTGGAGTTTCTGTTTGAGATGATGAAAAAGTTCTGGAAATGAAAAGTGGGTAGAGTGGTGGTGGTCACACAACATTGTGAATATACTTAATGCTGCTGGGCTTAAAAATTGATAAGATGGTAAAGTTTATGATATGTATTTCTTAGCACAATAAAAAATGTATATACATATATGTGTGTGTATCTGTATATATGTACATACAATGGATTCTATAAAAATAAAAACGTTTAAAATAATGTGGTTGAGATTCATGGATTGCAAGTGCTAAGTGGGCAAAAACTGAACAGCTGCTCATATGAAAGGAATGGAAATGGCAAAGAGGAAATGTCACAGGAGGAGAAGATGCAGCAGATGCTCACAGCAGCAGCACAGAGGAGCTGCGAGACAGCAAGTGACCCCCGGGAGAGTCCAGGCTGAATGACTACAGGAGCCTCCTCCCATCAGAAATATTTAAGTCAGTAATTTGCAATTGATTGAGTAAAGCCTGAGAAAAATGCACACACTTTGGCAATAGGCGGTACCTGTAACACTTCAGTGTAGGAACTTGTTTTAAAATGAGCACATTGAAACTGTCTAATAACATCAATACCAGCTGTCTCTGCAGCAAGAGTAGTTTTGTAACACAGATTGGTTGGTTTCAAGCCTAGGAGGTAAGAAACCCAAGTTCCTTTGGTGTTTGACCCATATCTCACACCCTGTGCAATGTTAGTACTTACTGCTCCCGTCTCAGGTTGGGGCATGAATGAATTCGGCTTTGTTTGACAATAATTCAGAAGGTGGTGCTTCTATACAATTGTACAATTATTAGATTTCTATCTCCAAAATGTAATTGGCAGGGCATGCATCCAATATGGCTCTATCAGTAGACAACAAAAGACAAGGTAATAATGTGATGTGAACACAGAAAATAAGGAGGAATAGTAACATTACCTGGTGAAAAAATATTAACTGAGATGATTAAAACATATGGCACAGAAATTGTATCCTTTTACTCAAATAGAGTGTTTACTATGACAACCTCCACACCAGCCAATAACTCCAAATAGCTTTAGGAGATATGTTGTGGAGGGAAATAAGTTTTCCCTCTGTGGCTCTATCATGGAGTCAGTACTACTCTTAGCCAGAGGCTGTCCTGGCCTCATAAACACAGAACTTTTGCAGGATAGCATTGTCTCCATAAGTGAGCTTTAGAAGGTTGTCAAGGATATAATCACTTGACAGAAAAATTCCATACTACAAGTACCAACTTGCCCAAGTACTCCCAAGGCTGCCAGCTATAAAATATGTTGATATAAAACTGACAATGCTGGCCAAGGCATGCAGGGAGTCATTCAGACACAGTGATGTTGGACAAGGAGCATACAAAGACTGACATCCTAAATCGGACTGGCCCAAATTGGGAGCACATCTCACAGCTTCCCCACTTTCAGTGGTACAGTCCTGAAAGTGCCAAACGGGAGCCTCAACTGCCTGCAGTCCTGCACACGTGATCCTAGAACTACTGGGTGGGACCTGGGAAAGCCTTGTTGTATTTTCCTGGTGCTTGCTATCTTTCCTTTCATCCTCCAACACTTCCCCCCCTCACCATCATCCTCATAAAAGGCAGGAATCTCAGCTTGGGTTTAGGCTGTTCCTACTCCTGCTTTCAGTTCAGTTCAGTTCAGTCGTTCAGTCATGTCCGACTCTCTGCAACTCCATGAACCGCAGCACGCCAGGCCTCCCTGTC
Organism: Capra hircus; assembly: GCF_001704415.2. NCBI lineage: Eukaryota > Metazoa > Chordata > Mammalia > Artiodactyla > Bovidae > Capra > Capra hircus. Next base: position 66,570,835 of record NC_030811.1, read on the forward strand.
CATCACCAACTCTGGGAGTTTTTCCAAACTCACATCCATCCAACCATCTCATCCTCTGTCAGCCCCTTCTCCTCCTGCCTTCAATCTTTTCCAGCATCAGGGTCTTTTCAAATGAGTCAGCTCTTTGCATCAGGTGGCCACAGTATTGGAGTTCCAGCTTCAACATCAGTCCTTCCAATGAACACCTAGGACTGATCTCCTTTAGGATGGATTGGTTGGATCTCCTTGCAGTCCAAGGGGCTCTTGAGAGTCTTCTCCAACACCATGGTTCAAAAGCATCAATTCTTTGGTGCTCAGCTTTCTTTATAGTCCAACTCTCATATCCATACATGACTACTGGAAAAATCATAGCTTTGACTAGATGGACCTTTGTTGGCAAAGTAATGTCTCTGCTTTTTAATATGCTGTCTAGGTTGGTCATAGCTTTTTTTCCAAGTAGTAAGCGTCTTTTAATTTTATTGCTGCAGTCAGCATCTTTAGTGATTTTGGAGCCCAAGAAAATAAAGTCAGCCACTGTTTCCACAGTTTCCCCGCCTACTTGCCATGAAGTGATGGGACCAGATGCCATGATATTAATTTTCTAAATGTTGAGCTTTAAGCTAACTTTTTCACTCTCCTCTTTCACTTTCATCAAGAGGTTCTTTAGTTCTTCACTTTCTTCCATAAGGGTGGTGTCATCTGCATATCTGAGGTTATTGATATTTCTCCTGGCAATCTTGATTCCAGCTTGTGCTTCATCCAGCCCAGCATTTCTCATGATGTACTCTGCATAAAAGTTAAATAAGCAAGGTGACAATATACAGCCTTGACATACTCATTTTCCTGTTTGGAACCAGTCCGTTGTTCCATGTCCAGTTCCAATTTTTTTCCTGACCTGCATACAGATTTCTCAAGAGGCAGGTCAGGTGGTCTGGTATTCCCATCTCTTTCAGAATTTCCCAGTTTATTGTGATCCACAGAGTCAAAGGCTTTGGCATAGTCAAAGCCTCCTGCTTTACTGCTTCCTAACTTCCTTTCCCCAACCTAGGGCATCTAGCCTCACTTAAGTGATGGCAAGAATGGTGGCAACCTGGCTCCTCCTAATTCTACCGCATAACATTACTTCTACCTCATAACATTATCCCCACTTAGATTTCCTATCTCCTAGAGTACTCTTAAGAGGTGAAGACAAAAGCTAAATCTGGAGTTGTTGCCCCTACAAAATCCACTTACACAGTTCTCACTAGTGTCATATTCATAGTGATAGTGTGTGTCCACAGTGACACACTATATATTGCTATAACATCACATTTAAGACATGCCTCTTAGGCTAAATTCACTGTACCATATCTTATAATGTGGCATAGGACTCTCTAGAAAAGACCCATTTTATTCTTTCCCTTCTTTGCTTAGTTAAATAGCTATTTCTAGCTTTTTCAGCCATCCTCCTAATCATTGCCTCCCATGTCAATAAAGAACAAGAATCTAACATTCACTTGGTGGATTCTTGAATAATTCTCAACCCCTCCTTCTTTGTTACTTTCCAAAATGTTAAACTCATAAAACATAGGTCTTCTGATTCACAGCTGGATGTGCTTAACCCAACCTAGAAGCCTGTGCTTTGTGCTTTTAAATTATTTAGACCTGACAGAGCAGTCTGAATCTGTTTCATCTTCACCTTGTCTTTTTTAATATTTTTTTTTTCATCTTACAGTGTTCCCATTAGTCCTCATGGGCATGCTTATGGGCTAATATAGCCCCAGAAATCACCTTCTGGCATTGAAAATTCTGCCTTGGGGCTTCTAAAGCACTGGAAAGTCTGCAGGGACCCCTCTCCTCCAGGCCAGTTGAGTCGACTCCCTGGATCTTTAGAGGAATAAGAAACACACCCTGACAGTAATTCCCTCCATCGTTACGCGGGTGCTGCATGCCCGCAATTGAATGTTACATGTGGATTTTAGTTAATACTATTTCAAACATACACATTCACACTATTGGAATGTCCTTCTTTCCACTGTAGGTGCAAAGGTGATATGTGCTAAGTTAAAAGGGACTTGAGCTGTAGCAGTGAAGCAAATGAACAAACACTATTCGGTGTGATGCTGTTGGGACAGAGGCCTGGCAGCATGGTGTTGCCATGCTGTTGCAGGTGCCAGAAGCCCTGCCCTCTGCCTGGAAGACCTCAGGCCTTGCTGGATGACACAAAAACCTCCAAGTATCAGATTCCTTCTATGCTTAGCATACCCTCTTAAGATATTCTTCTCTGAGAAAGCAGGCATTTTCTGGTCAAATTAGTTTGCACCTGTATATGACTTTCAGTTTGGCTGGAGATGAAACATTTCTGACCTCATAGAAACAAAGAAACCTTCTTCAGGGAAGAATACATGTCTTTTGCTTTATCAAAACTCTGAGGAAGGACACAGATCAGGTATAAAATGTGACCAGAATCCCTCCTGCTTTTCTCACTGCTAGAACCACACCTGGCCCTCTGGGGCTGGTCTGCTGTGTAGGGCAGAGCTCACACTGTGAAGGCTCTATCAACTGGGATTACTGCCCTTCAGACATCAGAAGACTGGCCCTATTGCTTATGTGCACAAGTGACTCTGCACAGACCTCTGCTAGAACTTTCTGCAGGATACCAAAACAAAACAAACTGGGAGTTACATGTTAAAATGTTTACTAAGTATTTGAGAAGATGCCTTCATATAAAGCTATGTGGGAAAGAAAGTTTGCAAAACAGTATGTGTCATATTATTCCATTTTTATTTAAAAATACACGCTAAATAAAAGACTAAAAGTAAATACAATGAAATGTTTATAAGAGCTCTGGCTGGTGATATGAAAATCATCATTAGTTTCTTTATCCTTCCAGTATTCCTTTATGAGAATAAATGGAGGTATAATATCGATATAGTCTTTATCGGAATATTGTTGTTTAACAATGTGTTAGTTTAAGGTGTACTGTGAAGTGATTTGGTTATACATATACAGTTATCTGTTCTTTTTCAAATTCTTTCAGTTATTACAGAATATTGAAAAGAGTTCCCTTTGCTAAACACTAAGTCATTGTTAGTTATTGATTTTAAATATAGCAGCCTATACATGGCTGCTATTCCCAAACTTCCAATTCTAAAATCCCAATCTATACCTCCCACACCCACTCTCCTGGTAACTATAAATTCATTCTCTATGTCTGTGAGTCTGTTTCTATTTTGTAAATAAATTGATTTGTGTCATTTTTAAGATTTTACATATAAATGATATCCTATGATATTTGTCTTTGGCTGACTCTACTTAGTTTGATAATCTCTAGGTTCATCCATGTTGCTGCAAATGGCATTATTTTGTTCTTTCTAATGGCTGAGTAATATTCCACTATATATATGTACCACATTGTGTTTTTCCATTCATCTGTTAATGAGCATTTAGGTTGCTTCCATGTCCTGGCTGTTGCAGACAGTGCTTCAGTGAACACTGGGGTGGATATATCCTTTTAAACCATGTTTTTCTCTGAGTATATGCCCAGGAGTGGGATTACTGGGTCATATGGTAGCTCAATTTTTAGGTTTTTAAGGAACCTCCATGCTGTTCTCCATAGTGGCTGTACCAACTTACATTCCTACCAATAGCATAAGAGGTTCCCTTCTTTCCAAGCCCTCTTTAGCCTTTATTATTTGTTGACTTTTTGATGATGTCTCTGCTTTTTAATATGCTGTCTAGGTTGGTCATAACTTTTCTTCCAAGGAGCAAATGAAAAGACACTTGCTGCTTGGATGAAAATCTATGACCAACCTAGACAGCATATTAAAAAGCAGAGACTTTAATTTGCCAACAAATGTCCATCTAGTCAAAGCTATGTATGGATGTGAGAGTTGGACTATAAAGAAAACTGAGCACCAAAGAATTGATGGTTTTGAACTGTGGTGTAGTAGAAGACTCTCGAGAGTCCCTTGGACTGCAAGGAGATCCAACCAATCCATCCTAAAGGAGATCAGTCCTGGGTGTTCATTGGAAGGACTGACGTTGAAGCTGAAGCTCCAATACTTTGGCCACCTGATGTGAAGAGCTGACTCATTGGAAAAGACCCTGATGCTGGAAAAGATTGAAGGAAGGAGGAGAAGGGGCTGACAGAGAATGAGATGGTTAGATGGCATCACCGACACAATGGACATGAATTTGAGTAAGCTCCGGGAGTTGATGATGGACAGGGAAGAACTGATGTGCTGCAGTGTATGGGGTCGCAAAGAGTCAGACATGACTGAGTGACTGAACTGACTGATTCTGACCGGTGTAAGATGATACTTCATTGTAGTTTTGATTTGCATTTCTGTAGTAATTAGTGACATTGAGTATCTTTTCATGTGCCTCTTGAACATCTGTATGTCTTCTTTGGAGACATGTCTATTTAGGTCCTCTGACCATTTTTTCATTGAGTTATTATTATTTTTTTATATTGAGCCACATGAGCTATTTGTAAATTTTAGAGACTAATCCCTTGTTGGTTGTATCATTTGTACATATTTTCTCTCATTCTGTGGATTATCTTTTTGTATTGTTTATGGTATCCATTGGTGTGCAAAATGTGATATATATTCTTTTTAAAAAATTTTTTGATATATATTCTTATTAATCCTCTTTTATACACAAAGGGTAGCTTACATTTTTACTGGATTATTCTGTGTGAATACAAACAAGTTCTAAACCTCAGGGGCTTTCAAATCACACTTTCCTTTCTCACTCACTTGATATATGGGGAGCTCTGCTCCAGTTAGCTCTGCTGCTGGTTGTAGGTAGGCTTACTAAGTTCTTTTTCTGGGTCCAGACCAAAGGAGCAGCTGCCGACTGAGCTGCATCCTATGGTTTGGGGAGAAACAAGAGAACTGCAAGAAATTCATGATGCCTTAGGGAACGCAGTATGACATGCACCACATTACTGCACTGGCTGCAGCCTGTCACATGGCCAAGCCCAACATCAGGAATGTATTATCTTACTGGAGAGCAATGCTTTGTACAGTGTTTTTCTTAATAGTGTGGCCTCAGGATGTACTCATGTGCATATAGACAGGGCTTCTTCACTTTGTAAATACCTGCATGGTACTTCATCATGTGGATATGCTGCTCTAGCTTATTTAACCACTCCTCTGTTGATGGAAGTTTGGGCTGTTTCCAGTCTTTTATAATGTCAAACAATGTTGGAATGAATAATCTTGTCCATATGTAATTTCATATGTGCTCAGGTGTATAGTAGGATAAAGGCCAAGGCACCCTAAGAAAAGAATACTGATATACAGTGGCTTAAGGTTGTTTCCTTGAGGTAACAGTTCTAAGGTGCAGGGTATGGGGAGTCCAATGTGATGGTGTGTGTTTCTTGGGATCATTCAAGGGTATCTAAGTTCATTTGGGTGGCTGTAGCAAACCGCCGGAGAAAGCAATGGCAACCCACTCCAGTACCCTTGCCTGGAAAATCCCATGGACGAAGGAGCCTGGTGGGCTGCAGTCCACGGGGTCGCACAGAGTCGGACATCACTGAAGCGACTTAGCAGCAGCAGCAGCAGCACACCGCCATATAGACAGGGTAACTTGAACATCAGTGATTTCTTTCTCACTGTAAGCTGTGAAGTTCCAAATCAGGCATAGGCAGATTCAATGTCTGGTGAAAGCCTGCTTCCTGGTTCATAGACACCTGTTGCCTCGTGTATTCTCACATGGCAGAGAGGGCAATGATGCTCTCCAGGGCATCTTTTTAAGGGCACTAACCTCATTCATGAAGGCTCCACCCTCATGACCTGATCACCTCCCAAAGGTCCTACCTCATAATACCATCACATTGGCAGTTAGGATTTCAACATATGAATTCTGAGGGGACACAAACAGCACATAGCAAGGAGCTAGTTTCCTTCCATCTCATTCCTCCAACTTTTCTCAAAGTCTTAGTCTGCATGATTGAAATGATCATGGACACATCCATCTTTCAGGTCACAGGAAGGAAAAGTGAGGTCTTTGAGAAGTACATGCCCAACCTGTGAGGACCCAGTCCAAGAAGTGGTTTACGTTGTCCCATCATGCTCCACTGACCAAGACTTAAAGACACAGCTACCGCTAGCTGCAAAGGAGGATGGGAAATGCAGCATGAAACTGGGCAGCCATATCCTAGATACATTCTTTCCTCAGGAGAAAGTGAGAATAGGCATATCCGTAAGCAAAACTCCTAGGAACAGAATGAGTGCCTCAAAGGATAGATATGTTTGTAGTTTGGCAATATAGTGCTAAAGTGTACACCATAGGAGTTGAACCATCTAGTATTCCCACCAGCATTGTAGGACAGTCTGTTTCTCATCTTCCCTCTATGACACAAAAATGTGTTGTCAAACTTGTGTTTGTATTTTTTCTTTTTTACCAATTTACACATAAAACTATCTTAGTGTTGTTTTGATTGAATTTCTCTTATTTTGAATGAAATTAAGAATCATTTCATACATTTTGTATTTCTTTTTCTAAGAATTATCTCTTCTGATCTCTTGCCTATTTTTCTACTGGATTGTTAGTCATTTGCCTGTGGTATGAGTTGCAAGTATTACTTCACCCCCAGCTTGCCACTTGTCTTTTGACTTTGCATAGGATTGCGTTTGTTACCATGTTTGGAAAATCTTTTCCCTTCTCTGACTCTAGTGTCTAAAGACATTTTTGATTGTCACAAATGGGAAGACAGGATCGGCAGGTATCTGGAGAATAGAGGCCAAAGATGCTGTTATAGATCCTACGATGCCCAAGAAATAATCCTACCATAAGAAATTGCCCAGCCTGGAATATTAATAGTGCTGAGTGGAGAAACTCTGTTTAAAGGAATCAGCTCATGATTTTTGGTAATAACTTAGAACATGTCATATTTTACATTTAAATTTTCAATCCATTTAGAATTTATCCTGCTCAGCTGCATAAAGTAAGTGTACCAGTTTATCTTTTCTAGATGAGTTCCCTTCAATTATTACTCCATGTTATCTATTGTTATGTAACAAAATACCCAGATCTTACCATACTAAACACTAACATTTATTGTGATATATAGATTAGGAGTGTGAGAGTGACTTTTCTGGGTGACTCTGGTTTAGGATTGATCATAAAGTTCAGCTGTTGGCTAGAAGTACAGTCTTTTAGAGGGTCAAAGATCTGTGTCCTAGATCATTCCCTTGGTTGTCAGCAGGCTTTGGCTTCTTATTCTCTGTGGGCTACCAGCCCTAGTTCCTCACCACGTCGTCTTCTTCATAGGGTGCATGATGGTCCTCATGATACTGGCTTCCCGAGAGTGATCCAAACCAGAAAGAGAACCCCTAAGACAAATGCTGGAGGTTGTATGTTTGTTTGTTTTAATAGCACAGTCTTAGAAGTGACATGTGATCGCTTCTGCAATATTCTATTTATTAGAAGTGACTAAGTCAAATCCTAACTCAAGGACAGGAGTTAAGCTCCACCTCTTGAAATGAGAAGTATCCAAGAATTTGTAGATATATTTCAAAAAGTACCATACTCTCCTTGTCAGTATGCTTCCTGTATTATATACTTAATTCCCAAGGGGACTGTGCTCATTTCTATAGTTAATGTGTATTGCTTCTGACAAATTTTTACTAGGTAATTAAAAAAATCATGCCTCTGTCCATATTTTGTGCTCAGGGATTTGTTCATTTTCACAAACTATTTTGTGCACTTCTACTAGTCTGGTGGATCAAATGATATTGTGGATATGAAAGTACTTTGCAAACTCTAAAAGAAACATGTTACCATAAAATTTTATTATTATTATTTTTGTGTGAAGATATAGCCAAAAAATTCCATATTAGATTTCCTATTTGATTTGCTGAAATTGGTTCTTGGATCCAAGTTGGAATGTAAGTTGTGGGCCAGTTGTGGAATTTTCCATCATAACATTTCCTCTGGATTCAAACTGAACTGAAACTCAACCCAGGAAACAAACATAAAATATGTCAACTGGTTGATATTCACTGAGTCTTATCTGCCTCTTCTAGGGGTGTCAGTTTATCTTTTATATTGTTTTTTGGGCAATCACAGTTTTTACAGGTGTGTATCAATGTGTGTGGCTGTATTTTATGAAAACAGGAATGCGTGACTCTCACATGATAGAACACCGACAGGATTTGCTAAAGATCTGTTGCATAATATGAGACACTCTAGTGAGCATGTCATCCAGACTTCTCTAAAATTCTGTCTATAGAATCTTTCCTTGGTTCTGTTGAACTGTTTTTGTTGTTGTTGTTGTTGTTTGTTTTTTAATTGCATTTATAGTTTTAGACACAAGTAATCCAAGGACATGTAATGCTTCAATCCTACTGATAATTGAAGCCTAGTTGAGGAGGAAAGAATAAAAGAAAGAGTAGTAACTTAGAGATGGGCAAGGAACCAGGAAAGGAGGAAACAAAAATTGAGATGAAAAACGTTTTCTCTCATAGGCATTCATTGCAATTATTAACATATTTGGATTTTAAAAATATGAAATCTCCAGTTGGCAGTCCATGTGCTGGATTCAACACACAGACATGCTTTGTCTGACCAAAAATCTGTTGAAAAAATGTGGAGATTCCCTTAAAAATTGCTGACTTTCCTTGAAAGAACTTGAGTATCTCACCATTCTGGGTCAACATGGTAGCAATCAATAAGAACTGAGTAGGGCCTGTCACCTCTAGCTGGGGTGAGAACCATCGAGTTTGCTACTGTCTCCGCCAGCCCTGTATCCCTCCCCATTGCTGAGGTTGCATAGCACTTACCATCTGTCATCTTACTTGCACTGTTATTCATGTAGTGGGGAAACATTCTTGTGTGTACTTAAGAGCCTAGTAAAAGTGAGACAGAAAAGACAGATTAAAAGGACCACGTGTTTTAAGAAAATGACTAGCAGCTTCAGGGTGGGCATCTACCCTGTGGGCATTTGAGTGGGCAACCCCAGAATTCAGCAGTGCTACACTCTGTAGCATAATTTCAGTCCTCTGTCAGTCTGTGTGCCTGTGTGTTCCTAACATCACAGGCTGCTCAAAATTATAGCAGGCTCTTCAGCATCTGATAGCTTGCAAGGTCTTTCTTTAGAATACTTTTAGTGCCACACCTTGCTGCTAGGAGGAAGGCGTGTGCACGGAATTGTGTTTAAATTGCAGTGACAGTTTGTACCAAATGAACCACATTCTCCATCACATTCCTCCTCTATCCATTGGTGCTGACCTATCAAAGGAAACTGCCTTTGGATGCAGATTGAGGTCTTTCCATGTGCTGTTCTTAGAGGCAGATAGGTACAGGAGCCTCATCCATTTCAGGTGGCATCATTGGAGCCTATATATCCACTCTTTTCAGGCTTCCTGGCCCTGTCGTTTTTATTAAGGATGGTTTGGGTGACAGGAGTCAGGGACTGTTTTTGTAGGAAATTCTTCGGCAGAGTGCACCCAGAAGGGTACTTATAGCATCACCTCCTGCCCCTTTCAGATGACTCAGTTTCCCTTGCTCAACTCCTGCTCAGCTACCAGAGGGGGATGAGGGACACAACTTTGCTCACATTAATGAGTGACTGATTATTCCCCAAGGGACAGTGACAGTGTCCCAGGCACTTTATATATGAAGAAGGATGCTCACTTCATCCATCTCTGCCTCCCTGCCCAGTCTAATTTGACCCGCTGACCCTGGGTTTGGGCAGGCCAAAATCTGCATGTAGGTTTAGTTTCTCAACAAAAGCACATTCTACTATTCATGTGGCCACAGGTGGCTTTTCTATCCTGAGTAGAAGATAGAGATCAGAGTTATGACACTCTCCCCAACCCCCCAAAAAATATCTTCAATGAGCACAACTGAAATATTCCTAAAGATTATTTGAACCACACACGACAGAGATGCTGGAGGCAGATTCACTGTGGACACACAAATGTGTTTTTTCTGTTTTCTTTGTTTTAATCATCTGCATCTCAATAACATCAGCTTATCAAAATAGGAATTTATTTTTCTCCCTTAGCAAGAAGTCAGATGTCATCAATAGCTAGTGCCCTGTCTCTCTTCTCCCCCAGGATTGGCATGTTGCTTTCATTCTCATGGTCACAGGACGGTGACTACATCTTCAGCCTTATCTATGCATTACAGTGAAGAAGAAAAAACAAGAAGGAAAGAGAGGTGCCTGTTCTGGTAAAGCAAAAACTCTCCCAGAATTCCCGAACAGAAGTTTTCTTATATGTCACTGGCCATATCTATGTCAGTGTAGCCATCTCTAGGGGAAGGAAGCCTTCTAGAGTGATTTAACTGAGTGTATTTTTGTCCTCCTCTCTCCTACAATCTGCCTGTGTTATGTGAATAAAGAAAGGATAGGAAGACAGGTAACTAGCAGTGTCTGTCCATTCTTATTAATTCCAGAAAAACATATAAGCATATTTTGGCAATTAATTTTCTCCTATTTCCTTTCACTCTTAATTTCCTACTACCTAATGCCTCCTTTGAAATAGGAGAGTCACTGCTCTGTGGAGGTATTTGGAAAGAGGATTTTGGGTGTTTACAAAAATGTGGTCAGTCTAATAGCTAAATATGAGACACTTAGGGGATCTGGCCATTTTCTGAAACTTGTGTCTGTACAGATGGAAGTGGAATGAAGCTGCGATGTTCTCTACCAGGCATGCTTCCCAGCCTAAGAGCAATTTTGATATTCTCTGTCCTAACTGCCTATTTCTGATTCTCCTAAACATTTCCCTCACCTTCTCTGCAGATCAGTCAAAGGCTGAGTTTTCTTTTTTTTTTTTTTTTTCATCATTATTAGTATTGGCTTTGGGACGATAGCCTGCTGCAGTGTGCAAACACAAGCAAAGCAAATACATGACAACATGAATAAATTCATTTAAAGTAAACTACATTCTCATAATTACTTTCTTGGCTATTCAGCATAGTTTTTTCTCCTCAGGCAGCATGGATAATCATGCCTATCATTACTGCTCATATCATTAACATTAATAATGATAGCATTTGTTGAAGACCTTAGATATGTCATAGCTCTGTAAAGAACATAGCTGGGACCCAGATAATGGGGTTCTACTCTAAAATAAATATGCATGGGGGCTTCAAAATCCTAGAAGGAAATAATACATTCTTTGTAGAAATTTTATGTACTGGTTGCATGAAAGTGAACGTGAAAGTCGCTCAGTCGTGTCTGACTCTTTGCGACCCCCTGAACTATACAGTCCATGGAATTCTATATGCCAGAATACTGCAGTAGGTAACCTTTCCCTTCCCCAGAGGATCTTGCCATCCCAAGGATCGAACCCAGGTCTCCCACAGGTGGATTCTTTACCAGCTGAGCCGCAACCAGTGAAATTAGACTCTTCTAGAATTACATTTGGACACTTGGATATTTTCCTAAAAGTTAGGTGTGTTCAGTTAAAGCCAGATATTTAGTCAAACCTTTTGGGTGTCAGCCCATAACTGAATATTAAGCCATCAGTGCAACCAGATTCCTGGATATTTTGATAAAGCCAGAAAGTGAATGAAGAGATAAAATATTGGCAGGTGGATGCTTGAGAAGGTGGAGAAAGAAGCCATTGGCAGAGGTGCCATTATCTGGATTCCAATCAAACTCATGTGTAGAAATCTCCCCATGTATTGCTAAGGTTTGAAAGTTGGAGTTCATTATTTTTGGGGGGGTATCTTCACTCACAGTGGGAAAGTTTGGAGCTCCTTTATACCAGAGGTTGATATCCACCTTTGAATTTTAACACCCAGCACAAAGTAGGAAGTGTATACTAAATGTTAGTTGAATAAATGGATGAGTGAAAAGGTAAGTAAACTTGAATTACATTAGCCTTAACTAATTGCTTGATGAACACAGCCAAAATCTGAATGGGATGCTAGGGGAAATGAATATGGAGGGTTAGATGTTTTCTCAAAGAATAAAGAGGATTATTATAGGAGATGACATCCCTGGTAGCTCAGACAGTAAAGAATCTGCCTGCAATGTGGGAGACCGGGGTTTGATCCCTGGGATAGGAAAATCCCCTGGAGAAGGGAATGGCAAACCACTCCAGTATTCTTGCCTGGAGAATTCCATGCGCAGAGGAGCTGTCAGGCTACACTGCATGGGGTTGCAAAGACTCAGACATGACTGAGTGACTAACACTTCCACTTTCATAGGAGATGAAGGAGAAGCACTACAAGTCGTACTCCATGACTCTGGGCAAGTCACTTAACATTTTTAAACCTCAGACAGTGCATAGCGCATGGAACTACTATGAAGGTAAAGTAAAATGTTTAAAGCACTGAGCACAGTACTTGGTGTTTTGTAACTTGTCACTCAATCTCAGATATTACAAGGTTGTTTTGATACCTCTGGGTACTCAAAGCAATTATAGACCAAGGATCAACTTGAGGAGTGTAGGGATATCAGTAAGTCTTGTGATTTGTAGGGGCTGCTCTTTCTCATTTATGATCCCATCATCTGGTTATGAACTTTGCTCAAAGGGGCAGTACAGGGAGGAGCACTTCAGCCCTGAGGTCAGGCCGACCTTCGTAGCCCCGGCTACAACTCTCATGAGATGGAGGTGCTTAATGACAATGACACTGGGGAGTTTGGAGAGGAGAATTGCCCTGGGCAAAAAAAAAAAATTAAAAAAAATTAAGAAGATCAGTGGGGAAGAGATGGGAGGTGTGAGGAAATTCTCTCTGAAGATGAGATTTGGGTTCATTCCAGGGAGAAATGGGAACCTTTTCCTGTCAAGACAGAAGTATGGCTTCCTGGGTGAAAAGGAAATTCCACTCCATGATTTTGGGGGGACATATTCGAAAACAAAGTCAATGCGATTCAAATCACAGGGCACCTCTGAGTGAATGAAGTGGAATACTCATGGAACTTGAGTTGGCGAGAAAGAGCATTCTTCCCAATATCCTAGCAGAGACAGGGATCATTATCAGGACCTTCTAAGGCTCTCTTCAGACCCGCCGTTAGCTCCCTGACCGTCTGACCTACCCCTCTAACGTCTCAACCCCCAGCTACTCAGTTTAGTACTCCACTGACTCTGGAGCGCATGCTTTTCATTTCTTTCATATCAGGATTCTGGGCTTTGCTTCCAATTCACCCTCCCCACAGCAGCCAGAATACTTTCTAAAACAAAGCCTGGAGGTCTTATTTCCTTGTTAAAATGCCAATCCTTGGCTTTCCAAAGCTTTCAGGAAACAGTTTTCACTGGCTGCTAACATCACATCCCAGCAACATGGAAATGTGTATATATTCCTTTTCTTTCCACCTTTCTGCACCACATAAACAGTCTTTCCTCTGGTCTTCTCCTATCTGGTATATTTCACGCATCTTTCAGTAATTGCTCCAGCAGTCTTTTGGCCCTTTTCCCCATCATCCATAAACTAGGTTAGATGCTCCTCCTCTGCCTGCTTAATCCCCAGTGCCCCTGCTTACCACCAATCTTCCCAGGTCTCATTATCTTTTTATGTGTCCTTATCACTCATGGGTTTGTGTGTGCCTCGAGGGTCTTATTTATTTCATGTAGACAGTATCAGGTACTTGGTAAGTGGTGGGAAGGTTTTCCTAGGATAAAAAGGCAAATGAATGAATGCCTCATGACTCGAGCCAGAATACATGCTGAAAAATCACCCTCGGTTTAAGATGGTGTTCTATGAAATTCAAGAATTTTTTTCGTTGGGTCTGACCTTCACAGGTTCACTTATTGGTCTCCCCATATGTTTCTTTTTCTAATTATTTATGGCAGCAAGCCTTTTCAGTCATTCTAGATTTGATTTCCTTAATTTATCCTTACTCCCATCCTTAGGATATTTATTGTGTAGCCAAAAGGGCAAAGGGAAATTTTTATGCAGGTCATGCCTTCACCTGAATAAGAATTCTTCATGACAATGAAGTCAGCCTCCTTCTAAAGAGATTAAAAGCCTTATATCTAGAGAGTCATTTAATAAGATGTGAACATTCATATGTTGTCTTGCTGACTTTTAAAGGTAATTAAAGTTGTAAGTCAGCTGACAGTGAAGGTTCTTCATTGATAAGGAATGGTTGTTGTTCAGAAACACTCTGGAAGGTGACTTAGAGAAGAAACTGTCCCAAAATCTCCCAAGCAAGTATCTGTGACATAACCAGGCAGCAAGCTCATAAATCAAATTTATCTCACACAGTCATCATGCTCAGTGAAGTTTTGAAGGTTAAACATTTCAGTTCTTAATTTGTTTTATTATTTTGTCAGACTATGTATAGATTTTGGTTAAAGGATTAGATACATTGCTAAATCAACAACATTTTCACCTATGAGATAAAAATTTAAAATATTCAGTTTTAAAAATACATAGGGAAGATATCTATTTTTATCCTTGTTATTGGTAAAAGAACAAGCAAAACTATAGGATTTCATGATTTATTGGTCTTAAGAGATAGTTACTAAAGACTGTTTCTTTGCCACTATCTTTAGAATAGTGTATTTAAACTGCTGTCCCCATTCACAGCTCAAGTGTTGTCATAATAATTGATAAAGTATTTCTAAGTTATAATACATCTTTTTAAAAAATTGTAATGTTGATTTCCTCCCTCCACTCCCTTTCTTGTCTATTCCCCTCATAGTTTTCCATTCTTTAAGTCTCTCTCTAGAAGTGTACCCTGAAATGGAGAAGTGAAACAAATATTCTGTAATAATCAAGTGATTTTTTCTTCTATTGTGCCAATTTATTTTTAACTAGAATTTTCCTTGTATTTTCCCTCAACTGTGTACTTCCCACTGTTCATGTTAGCAAAAGCTGAGAATATTGAAAGAAGCTTAACACATCTGGTTGCCACTTTCTGGGAATGTAAAAGTCTACCATGCCTTTTCAAATATTCTGCTTTGGGTATTATTCATTTACTTTTTAATTATTAGCATTTATATCTTTTCCCCTTATCCTTACATGTTACTTAAACGTTCAAAGGAAATATTCCCTCACTGCCAATCTGAAGAGCTTCTTTTTGAAGACATGAGCGGCATGGGGAGTCCCAGCATATGCTGAATTGAGCCAATCTCAATAGTTGGCAGTTGGCTGCTGTCGGAAGTAATTTTAAATTATACTGTATTTGCTTTTCAAAAACAAGTGAAACATGTCTTAGTAGCTTTTCCCCAAATAATGCTCATAGGAGTCTCTTAATTTATAACTGTGCCAATTTTTTTCATTTATCTATATAAGTATTTCCTTACAGTAAACCTTGAGATTTGTGTGATGCAGTATAATTGGAGAATGAGAGATACTTCACAAAGTGGAAGCATGTGACTAGGTGCTGAATGCTTTGGAGAATTTACATGCATCCGTCACCTCAGATCAGGCTGAATTCCAGGGAACTTCTGTCTTCAAAACTGAAATCTTTACATTTAACCAGCAGCCAACAAAAAAGTTTTTCGTGGCTTTTTTATTAATTTAAAAATTTTAAATTATCGTAGTTCCCCAGTTATTTTTTCTTCTTTTTAAAATTACATATCAAAACAAAAGAGATACCTACTTTTACAGACATGCATATACTTTAAAGTAGCACAGAATGGGATGAAATACCTCAATCTTTGTTGCTGCAGTCTCTTTTCCTTTTAGTAGTTTTGCTTTAGGCTCAGAACTTAGCTTTCTGATAATCATGTTGGTACCCAATTTTATTTTAATGTATAAATTAACATTTCTCATTTACCTGATTGAAGAATAATATTAAGCACTGGAAGGTTTTAGAAGAAATGGATAGAAGTACAAGTGGGTCTTTCCAAGTTAATTTCGCTTTACATTAGGCTCATAGTCTCAGGAAATTGATCATGGGTGTCCATTTCAATCAGAGTTTAGTTTGTTTTAGATTGACCAAAAGTTGCTACCTTCCAGTAACTAACTAGCAGGTCATCCTGAAAAAGTAGATCACCCCAGTGATTTTTCTGAGAGATAATTCAAATGTCCAAATGCCAGCTTTTTTTATTTTCACCTAAAAGAATCAGGATTAAGTCCAGGTTTTTACTATTATAAAGGATATCAAGTCTATTGTTCTAAGGTAAAATGTCTTTATTTTAAAAATAGGTGTCAGTAAAAATGGGCCTATCAGTTTTGATAAGTATGGGGTAATTCCTTTCCTGGTGATATGTGACAATCACGAACATTTCTCCTGATATCTTTATGTGTTGATGAATTAGCCAATTTGCACTGGTAAGCCATGTCTGATCCAGTTATTTCAGTCACCTTAATAATCAATGCAGATCACTGCATCATCGATTCAGCAGTAGAGATGGGAATTAATCATAAAGACAGTTCGTGGGCTGTGGTCAAATGTTCTGCCCACAAATAGATGTGGTCTTATGACAAGGATTCTTTTCACGGGACTGTTTCTCAAGCTCCTCCTTTTTGGTCTTCCTTTTATTGGTGTAGCTACACTCCAGTTAAAGTCTTAAAACATCATAAGCAACATTGTATTGATGACATCACACTTAGATGACAACTGATTTGAGCTCTAGGATAGATAACCTGGTTTTTTAAAAAGCCATCCAAAATAATAGTTTAAAAAAATTAAATCTTTACAATGACTTAACAGCCTTTTTTTTTCTCCTTTCCTGATCTATGAAAATAGTTGATAGTAAATACTTGCTAAGCATGCAGACACACTTGTACAAACACATGTTGATCTGTTGGATAACTTCCATTTTTTTTTGACAGACAATATAGTTTAAATACAGGATTGGTGATTTTCTAAAGATATTTCTTCTCAAGTTTGCGGTCTTCCTGGTGCTCATACTCTTTGTATGGCTCTTCCTGCAGTGCCTGCAGAGATAATTGTTGCCTGAACCGTTGCACAGCCACGTGTGCTCTGTCAGGTGACCTTTAGGCCCGCGGGCACAATAGTCCTTAAACGCAACTGAATTCTTCTCCCTGTAAAGTCTGAGCCTGCACAAAGGGTTCGAAATCTGAAGACATCTATAGCTACTATGATACCTGTGACTTAAAAATATTCTTTCCTCATTGAACTTGAAGTAAGTGACTAAGTGAAACTGAGAGTCTATTTGAAAAGTTTCCTATTGTGAGTAAAATATGTGAAAGAAAGTACTTTATGGAAAAATATGATACCACAGGATGTTTTTCAAAGTTTTAGTTCCACTGAACACCACATGAGAAGCCGAAATTCCCCTGGAGAAGGCTGCAACCCACTCTGGCATCTGCCTAGCCTGAAGCAGTGTTTTACAGAGGTTTCTTCACCTACCCTGAGTTTAACTATGGGGTGTGCATTGACTTTTTGGTGGGGTGTTCAGGAAATTTATACTGTGTAGAATAAACAGTTTGCCATATTCTAGAAAAGACCTTTTGAATTTAGCAAAGCTTCATGGAATGTGCTATTCATACTAGTCTCAGCAGGACAAGCCCCCATTTGGGGGCTTTGTACCTGGAAGGCTCTCAGCTGTCTTGCCTGATCATGCTTTGTGTATCTTCTTCTTTGGGTCTATATATTAAAGGGCCTGACTTTTCTTTAGGCCTGAAGAGATAGTAGTTTATGACGACAGTTAAGTTTAAATTGTACCTTGTGTTTATTCTGTGCGTAGCACTAAGATTAGGTGTTATAACTTTTTCTTTCTTTCACATGTTCATAGAAGTAACAGAAGCAATCTGAAGGGCACAAACACAGTTAATGGTCATGAGCCTTGTATGTAAGACAGTTGGATGCTTAAGGGCAAAAATCTGAAGATTATTAAACTTGAGAGCTGCAACCTCAGGAAGGTACCTTTACCTAGCCCTTATTACCTGCTCCTTATTCCCTTTTCACAGTGTTGCCCTGTCGTTTGTTTCCCTTCTGGTACAACCAGCCACTACCACAGTAAATTACAAACCCAAGAAGTAAGATAACTAGTCAAGCCAACTGGGCTGTTTTAAATGCAATTAGAGAAATTTTTTTTTTTTTTCAAAGAAAAAGGTGTTTTTTTTTTGTTTGTTTGTTTGTTTTAATCTACAAGCCGAATTATCAGTTGTTTCTTTGAAATGAACATTTCAATTGGTTGAGCGAACTAGGCCATTTTTATACATGGCTGTTGGTCTGAGTTGGATGGAGTAACATTTTTTTTTTTATTGGCTGCAAGGGGTCTTCCTTGCTGCCTGACGGCTTTCTCTAGTTGTGGTGTGTTGGCTTCTCATTGCTTTAGCTTCTCCTGTTGAGGAGTACAGGCTCAGGTCAATAACTGGTTCATGGGCTTATTTGCCCTGCAGCGGAGGAATCTTCCTGGAGCAGGGATTGAACAATGTCCTCTGCATTGGCAGGCAACTTCTTATCCACTAGATGACCGCCAGAGGAGCCAGGAGTGACATCTTTTAAAATTCAAAATCTTCCATGAGAGCTAAACAACCGGGCAGACATCTCTTCTTACCTTGGCTGCTTTGCTTGCTCTGCTCACCGCCAAGATGACGTGATTTTCCCACTTTGGCAATTTATCCATGTTTTTCTGTCACCTCCTCCTCATCTTTCCTGATTAGTAAAGCTTCTGTGGATCAAGTTTCACTACATCTAAAGAACTTTATATCTTTGTATGTTTTGCAGTTTTTCATTGTGAGCCAAGTCCAGCAGAATCTTATTTGTGGGGATCTTTGAGAACGTGGGTTAAAGGTAAGTCAGTCTTTCACAGGAGGATTTCCATTGCTTTGGCTGAGTGTCCTGAACCGCTAATCTACCTGGGAACAATTTATATTACTTTTTGGTGTGGAATTCCCCAGATTTGAAAGGAAGTATAAATTTGATCCCCAAATTCAAATAAAGGAAACCTAAATTCACAGATTCTCAAAGACTTTACCCAGGACTCAGGCCTCATCTCCATTTGCCAGTGGAAGAATTTTTTTCTTAGTCCGCATTTTATTGACTTTCTAGCCCTTTGAAGGTCCCAACTTTACATGGGGAGTCTCATTTCTAACTCCCCACTCTGTGTGAAGACCTAAGGCATTGTTCTTATCCTTATGAAGCTCTTGGTTATCATAAAGGGCAAGTTTTCAAAATTGGAGTCAGCTTCCATTTGTCACTCTAGTTAAAAATTCTCCTTAATCTTGGGATCCTGGGAGTTACCTTTAATTTATTGCAAGCCCAGCTCTGCATTAAAAAAAAAAAAAAGTATTTTATACACCATTTCTAGGTTTTCTCTGTTAGTAAGATTTTTAGGCTATGCAGCCAGTCATATTGCCAGAAAATAGAGGTTCACAGATGCTTAGAATATTTTCAGACTAAAACTACTTAAGTTGTTCTCCCAGCTTTAAAAAGCCTCAGGATACAGAATCTGTGTGAAAAGAATCTATAGAACACTATAGCATTTGTGTGATGTAGTTGAGGCTGTTATAAATTATCTTATGCAGCTGGCTATTAGGTGGTATGTATTAGTTGAGTCTGTTTGCTTATTCTCTTGAAATTCATGGACTGTTTCTTGTTTGCTTCTGTATGTCCCGTTGTGCCTAGGACAGTGTCAAGTATGTGTTAGTTGTTTAGTAAACATTGATTGCTTGATTGAAGCAATTATCACCTTCTTTCTTGTGAGTTGAGAAAACCATTGTTGCCATCACTTTTTCTATCCTTTCTTTCTATTTAAACATTTGGATTTTTTCCCTTCCAGTGGAAGGTACTGAATACTTATGATTCAATAATCCCTCATCCTACTGAGGGCAGTCTTTTGCAAGCAGTTAGTATGGAAACTGAAGACCTGATCTAATCTTTTTACCACTCTCTCATTATTGGCTGATGTGACCCTGGACATTACAGTGTTCTAAATTTTGGTTATGTTTAGTCGAGTTCAGTTATTTTAATAGCCGTGATTAGATTTTTCAAAAAGACTTTTTGAAGGGAAAGGTAAAGATGATCACTTGTGAAGAATAGACAAATGCTTTTTGAAGATAACCAGTGCAAAGGCCTAGTTTTATGTGCCAGTTAACCTACGAGAGCTGAGAAATTCTGAAACACATGTGATGCACACCATCAAATAGGGGATTTCTGAAATTATAGTTGTATGCTAATTAGTCATTTTAAGCTGTGGTTTTTTGAAGCAGTAAATGATCCTAAACCCTCTGTCTCAGTGAGGGGGAAAAAAAAAACTTCGAAGTCGGGGACTGTTAGTCACCAATATAGGAACTGCCACTTTTCTAAACCTGAATAGAAATGAATTCAATAAAAAGAGACATAATGACAGATTTATAAAAGTAACGTTCCTTCACATAATGGTTTTCCTATTCTAATGTTTCTTTACTATAATCCTTTAAAATTATGCAAAAAATTATTATTAAGTGTTAGTAAAGAATTCATTAAAAGATTAATAGTTCTGGTTTACCAATTCATTTACTAGGTCACTTAATTATTTAGTTCATTAATTCTGTAAATGTCAGACTTACCATGAACTCTAGTGATTTGCATAAGTAAGGTTATAGTTCTAGTGGTAATCACAGTCTAACAACTTCAAATAAGAATTTGGTATCATTTATACATTTCAAATAATTTTTTTTTCTTCCAAACCAACAAGGGAAATCCAACAGCTGAGAAATCATAACAATGTAATCTAGTTATCCAACCTCCAGCTTTGTCCATTAAAAGAACCATGATGGGTGGCTGTAATGACAAAAAGAATCTCCAGAACACAGGGCAGAAATAGCTTCTAGATTAAGCAATAGGAAGGCCTATACTTTTGAGATACATGCATTACTATTAAAAAATATTTCTCTCAATGAAGAGCTCTGAAGTATTCTAGGGACCCATATTTTATTTATTAAAATCGGTTACTCACTGGGAAAGCTTCAGGAGAAGCAACATCTCATCATAAGGGTCCTAGAGCAGAGCTGGCAGTTCATATCTTATGAATATCATTTACACCACGCTAATGCATTCACATCACTCACAGGCACTGTTTGCATTTAATACAAGAGAATCTATACAATATAAATTGGCACATTATTAGATTTAACAATGGAATCGGTATACATAGCCATCAGCTGTTGTTTAAACTTCCCCAAAAGTCACTTGGACAATTCATAGAATAAGATTTTATTTCTGTTTTTTTTTTTTTTCCTTTATGCAGTTTAACATTATCTTAGCAAGTTTGAATACAGTCTCCCGTTTAATAGAGAAAATGAAATATTTGGAACCTTTGGGCTCTTTCACCTTTTAGGGGGTGAAATTCTTTTCCTAAGGCCCCCTAGGAGAAGTACAATCATTTATTTTAGGCATGTTCCTCAGCGATAGCCCATTGGTTTTCCTCGTGACAGCACTCTATGTACTCAGAGTTTCAGATTTGTTAACAGTTACTAAGAGGGTGTTGATAAAACAGAGAAAGCAATAAAGAGTTAAACATGAAGAAGTAAAGAAAAATCAGGTTCTATTAGGATAATATTTTATGTCACAGGCTAAGGAAAAAATGATCACAGTCATTCACAGATGAGGTTATAAACTGCCATTTCTACAAATGCATGAGACTATGTATGTGTTCTTAGCTAAGCATATATGTTTGTGAAGGTAGTAAAATCATGAGAAATGGAAACGTGCTTTCAGAGTTGTACTTGGCTTTAAAAAAGAAGCAGTAACCCAGTAACATACATATGCGTGTGGTCATTTGCTGACAAAAGTATCTGCATTTGATTTTATTGAAAGAGCAACTGAAATTAAAGTTTCTGAGGAAAAGTTGGCGTGGAAAGCTCCTCATTTGGGAGCCAAAGATCTGGGAATTAATTTGCAGAATCAAAGCTCAAGCTGATGTTATCAGTTAGGAAGTTACCATCTATGAGAAGCAGAACCACAAATCAAATGATCTTAAATAACAGAAATGTATCATTTCGCCTGTTAAGTCAGGAGGTAGGAAAGTCTTCAAAATTTTCAGGGCAGAAGTTTCAAAAACCATTGAGCCCTCAGGTTGCTTTCCATGTCTCCTTGTTTCAGACATCTTTATTGTGACAGCTTTACAGTTACGGACATAACATAGTTAAGGAGTCCTGGCAACACATTCAAACATAGCATCTCCCTCAGAGTAAATGGGGAACACCACTTCTTTATCTCTCTTTTAGAAATAATCCGTTCTGCAGATTCCACATGTGCCTCCTAGGACGTTGGTCACACCCCTTACCACCTCCCTCCCTTGCCCAAATTCCAGTCACAGGCAAAGGCAACCAGACCCCCTGATTTGTCTAGAACAGTCAGGGTTCAATTCGGGTCATCCTTTCCTGAGTGAAGTCTGGCTTTGCCAGCAAGGAGAGGGGAATTGGCATTGGGAGACACCTCAGAAATTCTTATATCTGTTATCCCAAAGAGTCTTGGGGGAATTCTAGACTTGTGAGCCATGGCCCTTGGTCATTTGCCATGTGACCTTCATCTGGGAAAACATGGTCCTTGAAAAATTATCAGGAGAGTATGGTTCCATAAAGATCGGGCCATTTCATCTCCAAAGGGAATGGTGGCAAGGGAGCTTTTGTAACTGCCAGCATAGGATAGTGGAAGGCATGTTGACCTTGGCCGTAAAGTCACCTTAGCTTGAATCATTTTTCCAGCACTTACCAGTGGGTTCATTGGCCAAAGCAAGAATATCTCTGAACGTCAGTACCCATATCTGTAAAAAGTAGGTAATAGTACCAGCCTCACAGGGTTGTTTCAAGGATTCAGAAATGTAGATGAAACTGTTTTGTAAACTGTAAAGCTCAGGACTGTGTAATTGAAAGGTATGATTATCTAATGAACCAGTCAGTTTTACCTCCGCATGTCACACTTTTCCAGCCGTTTAGTCTTGTTTTCCTGCTGGCTCACCAAAGTAGCTTCCTGCTGTCTCATTACCACTTCATGTTTAACATGGCAAAGATCAAGATTTTAATTTTTTACCGGAACATACTCTTCTCTTTTCAACTCTGCAGTCCCTGTGGGGAATATTACTCCAATGCCAATCACACAGACCCGAGTCTGAGCCCGTTTTAGAATTTGCTCTTTCAATCTCTCCCTTCTCAACCATGAGTTCATTAAATCCTACCACTTCTCTAATTTTTAGCCTTCCCCCTGCCCTCCCAGAAAAACAAGTATCTAGTTCAGGTTCCTGTGATTTAATACATAAACTTTCTGCAACCTTTTCATCAGATTTACTTCTTCAACTTCATGTGAAATCTCCTCAGACAAGATTTAAAAAGTGAGAATTCCTACAGCATATCTCTTCCCACACTATGCACCTGACCAGCTTGCAGTTTTATAACACTGTTGAAACTATTGGAAGGTGGGATTTCTACCTTCCTTCTGGGGTTCTTTTGGCTAGTCTAATATTAAATTGACACAAGACAGGTTAACTGGAGAAAAAAAATTAATTTGTGTATACAGTGGTCTTACAGAAATAGGACCTAAGAAATGGCCAAAGCAGGAAGCTTTTATACTTTTCATAGATAAAAGAAAGAAGTTTGTGAAGAGCTGACAAAATGAAAAAGCTTAGGGTTGGGTGCTTAGAGAAGAATCTAAACAGAATTTTGTGCTTGGAGAAGTACATTAATAAAGTAGCAACAAGGTTTGTTTATATAGGCTGTTAGCCCTGAATACTTTATGTCTGGTGATAAGGATATCTGTCTATCTCCTGGTGTGGGTAGCATACTCTTCACAGAGACAGCTTATATCCTGCTTTCAAGAAGACAGAGAGGAAGGTCAAATTCATCTTCTTCCACTGGCTGCTGCTTAAGAAAATTTAATTCAAAATAACCAGTATGTCACTTAGGCATATTTGGGGGCAACTTGCCCTAAGCCCCAAAACTATTGAATGTAGAAGCCTGAAGTTGGCATCTCACACTTGGGAAGCAGAGCCATTCAGCAAATCTGGTCCAGTGAGTTCTTTGAGAACTTTCTTTCCCCCTTTGTTTTGCACTGGGGAGGATGGGCAGAAGAAGTCCTAATCAGTGTTTGGGGAAATGAAGTAATTCCAAAGCAAATAAGAACATACTCTTTCTGTTCCAAGCCTTTGAATCAGTTCAGTTCAGTCACTCAGTCAAGTCTGACTCTTTGTGACCCCGTGAACTGCAGTGCACCAGGCTTCCCTGTCCTTCACCATCTCACAGAGCTTGCTCAAACTCATGTCCATCAAGTCAGTGATGCCATCCAAATCTCATCCTCTGTTGGCCCCTTATCCTTCCACCTTCAATCTTTCCCAGAATCATGGTCTTTTCCAGTGAGTCAGTTCTTCTCATCAAGTGGCCAAAGTACTGGAGTTTGAGCTTCAACATCAGTCCTTCCAATGAATATTCAGTATTGACTTCCTTTAGGATGGACTGATTGGATCTCCTTGCAGGCCAAGGTACTCTCAAGAGTCTTCTCCAACACCACAGTTCAAAAGCATCAATTCTTCAGCACTTAGCTTTCTTTATAGTCCGACTCTCACAGCCATACATGACTACTGGAAAAACCATAGCTTTGACTCGGTGGGACCTTTGTTGGCAAAGTAATGTCTCTGCTTTTCAATATGTTGTCTAGGTTGATCATAGCTTTTCTTCCAAGGAGCAAGCGTCTTTTAATTTCATGGCTGCAGTCACCATCTGCAGTGATTTTGGAGCCCAAGAAAATAAAGTTTGTCACTGTTTCCATTGTTTCCCCATCTATTTCCCATGAAGTGATGGGACCAGATGCCATGATCTTCATTTTCTGAATGTTGAGTAAACCAGCTTTTTCACTCTCCTCTTTCACTTTCATCAAGAGACCTGTCAGTTCCTCTTCACTTTCTGCTATAAGATTGGTATCATCTGCATATCTGAGGTTATTGATATTTCTGCCTGCGATCTTTATTCCAGCTTGTGCTTCATCCAGCCTGGCATTTCACATGATGTACTCTGCACATAAATTAAATAAACAGGGTGATAATAGACAGCCTTGACATACTTCTCTCCCAATTTGGAACCAGTCCATTATTCCATGTCAGGTTCTTACTGTTGCTTCTTGACCTACATACAGATTTCTCAGGAGGCAGGTAAGGTGGTCTGGTATTCCCATCTTTTTAAGAGTTTTCCACAGTTTGTTGTGATCTACACAGTCAAAGGTTTTGAATACTTGTTTAGAAACTCTAGGATGGGACAGGGGTACCTCCTACTCCCAAGGTAAGATTGGAAAAAAAAAAAAAAAAGAGAGAGAAAGAGAGATTGAGATAATATTTGCTTTGAGGAAGAGGTGGACATGAATTACAATGATAGAGACACATTTGACTTACAGTTTGGATGGGGAGAGAGCTTTCGAGATGGTAAGGAATTTATCTTAATTCATAATGAAATGACTTGGTGAGTATAATGGCAAGGAAAAGTCTTGAGTGGAAAAGAGGAGTTTGACCATGGCACTGAGCTGTGATTGAACTAGAGGCAGGCCACCTGGAAAGTATAAGACATACATGTCAAGTTATAAGTGAAAAAATAGAAGATATGGAATGGACCATAGAGATGTATGATCGCTCAGACAATTGTGTGCAGAGTGAAAGGCGGTGAAAAAATAAACTCAGATTTCAGAAATTGAGAGAAAGGAATGGACAAGGAGTAGGACAAATATATGTTAAGTACATACTATATTCTATAAGTACATCATCTAATTAAATCTTTGTAGCAATTCTGTCAGCTAGGCATTATTGTTATAGTTGTTAACAGATGAGAAAAATCTTTCTCAAAGCCAACAGAGCTGGAAATTGGCCTGACTCCAGGCACTTGCAAATTGCTGCCAAGTCTCTCAATTAATATATTATGTGATTATCTTTATAGTAAGTGCATGGGGCAAGCAACATCAGGTGATTTTAGATTTAAAGGGACTAATGCTCAGGGTGGTTAAGTGCCTTGCCCAAGGCCACAGAGCTTGTTCTCTTTGAATCTGGAGTTTAAAATCACATCAGCTTGGCTTCTTAGCTCACTAAATCATACCAATGAATATAACAAGAAAACAAACAAACAAACATGACTTAACCTAAGCCCTAGGGCTTCACATATTAGCTATATCACAAACATCAGGAAAGAGATTTCTGAAAGGTAGACGTGAATCAGGAGAGTGTATTTGCCTTGGGTAAGAAATGGGGATGCTGTGTCATCCTTATACCCTTCTGGCTTTGCATTTACTCAGTATCCATAATGATGCTTCCAGCGTATGGACAGCTCTCCCAGAGTGAAGACTAGAACACAGTCCCACCAAGGCTTCATGGAGTCTAGAGGGAAAACTTTGCTCCTTTTTAGGTGATTTCCTTAACCCAAGTGTCTGCCGTTAGCAATAGCTGCTCTCCCCTCCCTGTAGTCTTTTAAGTACTGCTCTCAGTTGATAAAGAGCATCTTAGCCTCTGGAGTATGGAGGTTTTCTGAACTGATGGGGAGGGAGTTGGCAGGAATAGGGCAGAAAACTGAGACTTGATGGCACATACATTCCTCCAACAAAGGTATGTTGAGCATCTGCTATGTTTCAAGGATGGGATGGTGAAAAAATAATGATGAGCACCTAGCTTTACTTTAGAGCTGAGGTCAAATCCCTATCCTGCCCCTTGTCTCTGTGATCTTGGGAAGATATTTCACTTCCAGGCTTTCCATTTTATCCTTTTTAAGGATACATGCACACGTGTGTATGCACGCACATACAAACACACATACATATACATACATTACTCAGTGCTCAGAACCATGGGAAAACCATTATTGGAAAATCGTTTATTGGAAAATCATGTTATTTTTTATGGGTTAAAGTCTATATGCATGAATGCCAAGTCACTTCAGTCGTGCCCGACTCTTGGCAATGCTATGGGCTTATAGCCTGCCAGGCTCCTCTGTCCATGGGATTCTCCAGGCCAGAATACTGGAATGCATAGCCTTTCCCTTCTCCAGGGGATCTTCCCAACCCAGCAACTGAACCCAGGTCTCCTGCATTGCAGGTAGATTCTTTACCTGCTGGGTCACAAGGGAAGCCCAGATACACAATGCAGTGAGCTGAATGGAGAGGGAGAAACACAGATAAAACATGCAAATACAGGTGTTTTTAAATGGTCAACTAGATTGTAATTATGTTGAGTAAGAACTCCCATTGCCAGGCTTCAGCAATACATGAACCGTGAACTTCCAGATGTTCAAGCTGGTTTTAGAAAAGGCAGAGGAACCAGAGATCAAATTGCCAACATCCGCTGGATCATCAAAAAAGCAAGAGAGTTCCAGAAAAACATCTACCTCTGCTTTATTGACTATGCCAAAGCCTTTGACTGTGTGGATCACAATAAACTGTGGAAAATTCTGAGAGATGGGAATACCAGACCACCTGACCTGCCTCTTGAGAAATCTGTATGCAGGTCAGGAAGCAACAGTTAGAACTGGACATGGAACAACAGACTGGTTCCAAGTAGGAGAAGGAGTACGTCAAGGCTGTATATTGTCACCCTGCTTATTTAACTTATATGCAGAGTACATCATGAGAAATGCTGGACTGGAAGAAACACAAGCTGGAATCAAGATTTCTGGGAGAAATATCAATAACCTCAGATATGCAGATGACACCAGTCTTATGGCAGAAAGTGAAGAAGAACTAAAGAGCCTCTTGATGGAAGTGAAAGAGGAGAGTGAAAAAGTTGGCTTAAAGCTCAACATTCAGAAAACAAAGATCATGGCATCCGGTCCCATCACTTCATGGCAAGTCAGTGGGGAAACAGTGGCTGACTTTATTTTCTTGGGCTCCAAAATCACTGCAGATGGTGACTGCAGCCATGAAATTAAAAGACATACTCCTTGGAAGAAAAGTTATGACCAACCTAGACAGCATATTAAAAAGCAGAAACATTACTTGGCCAACAAAGGTTCATCTAGTCAAGACTGTGGTTTTTCCAGTAGTCCTGTATGGATGTGAGAGTTGGACTATAAAAAAAGATGAGTGCTGAAGAATTGATGCTTTTGAACTGTGATGTTGGAAAAGACTCTTGAGAGTCCCTTGGACTGCAAGGAGGTCCAACCAGTCTGTCTTAAAGGAGATCAGTCCTGGGTGTTCATTGGAAGGACTGATGTTGAAGCTGAAACTCCAATACTGTGGCTACCTGATGCAAAGAGCTGACTCATTTGAAAAGACCCTGAGGCTGGGAAAGATTTAGGGCAGAAGGAGAAGGGGCCGGCAGAGGATGAAATGGTTGGGTGGCATCAGTCAATGGACATGAGTTTGGGTGAACTCCGGGAATTGATGATGGACAGGGAGGCCTGGTGCGCTGTGGTCCATGGGGTCACAAAGAGTCGGAGATGAATGAGCAACTGAATTGAAGAACTCCCGTAAAGAAATGCCTGGTGACTATAGAAGCGCATATCATGTTGAACAGATTTATCAAACTAGGGTCAACTTTGAAAATATTGAAATTGCTGAGCCTCCCCTCAAGAATACTCTTACTCCATCTAACATTTTCCCCTTCTGTTTATCATCATTATGCAAAGCTGCTAAGCTCTAACTACCTATTGAACCACAGGGCTTCTCATCTCTATTTACATTTAGTTCAGCTAAAAGATAGCTAAGAAGACTGTGCCCCGCTTCAGGACCAAAAGGGTATTATTGGTGCTCCTGGGTAAAGATCTCCTCAGCATTTACTGATCCACAGATTGGATTATTAACAGGATGCTTGGTTATTAATGATGACTCTAGAAAACATTTCTTTCACTCTGTGGACCAAAAATGACGTGGCAAGCTTAGCTTACAGGATAAACCTCCTCTTGTTAGGTTTTTCCCTCTGCTCTTCTAAACTTCGTGAGTCCTACACATCTTCCCAGTGTAGAGTGACTATTATACTTTCCAATAGAGCATCAACAAAAGAAGTTCACAAGGATTTTATAGAAAAAGTTCTCTTCTATAAAAAGTATATTTTTTAGATATGGAGTCTCACTCACCACTTACCAGAGGCAAACACACTGTATCAGAAAGAGCAAGAAGGTATAATGTATGTTTGTTTTGTTTTTTTCTGCTTAATAGCTCAGCTACCTTGGGCAAGTTCATTAAATTACACTAGCCCTCATTTATTAGTGTTTGGACTTTGAAACCAGACAAATCAAAGGCTGGTAAAAGATGCTACATGTAAATCTTCCATGAGCAGACTTAATTTATTTTACAATCCTGGACTGCAGAGGCAGTCTTTTATATTTCATTCACTAATTTGTTAGATTTCTCATTCATTTGAGAAACAAGTTATCAGCCTCAAATCTATATGAGATCAGTGATTTGTTCTTCAAATTATACAGATGAATGATCAAGTTGAATCTTATCTTTAAGGAGTTCAACTCCTGGAGGATGGGAAGGAGCTCTATTGACAAGAGAAAACATTACACATGGACATCACCAGATGCCAACACTAACTCAGATTGAATATATTCTTTGCAGCTGAAGATGGAGAAACTCTATACAGTCAGCAAAATAAGACTGGGAGCTGACTATGGCTCAGATCATGAACTCCTTGTTGCCAGATTCAGGCTTAAATTGAAGGAAATAGGGAAAAGCATTAGGCCGTTCAGGTATGACCTAAATAATATCCCTTACATTATACAGTGGAAGTGACAAGCAAATTCAAGGGATTAGATCTGATAGAGTACCTGAAGAGCTGTGGACAGTTTCGTGACATTGAACAGGAGGCTGTGATCAAAACCATCCCCTCAAAAAAGAAATGAAAAAAGGCAAAATGGTTGTCTGAGAAGGCCTTACAAATTGCTGAGAAAAGAGAAGCAAAAGGCTAAGGAGAAAAGGAAAGGTATACCTATCTGAATGCAGAGTTTCAAAGAATAGCAAAGAGAGATAAGAAAGCCTTCCTAACTAAACAATGCAAAGAAATAGAGGAAAACAGTATAATGAGAAAGACTAGAGATCTCTTCAAGAAAATTGGAGATACCAAGGGAATATTTCATGCAAAAATGGGCACAATAAAGGACGGAATGGCATGGTCCTAACAGAAGCAGAAGATATTTAGAAGAGGTGGCAAGAATACACAGAAGAACTGTACAAAAAAGATCTTAATGACCCAGATAACCATGATGGTGTGACCACTCACCTAGAACCAGACATTCTGGAATGCAAAGTCAACTGGGCCTTAGGAAGCATCACTAGGAACAAAGCTAGTGGAGTTGATGGAATTCAGCTGAGGTATTTCCAGTCCTGAGATGAATGCTGTGAAAGTGATGCACTCAATTTGCCAGCAAATTCTGAAAACTCAGCAGTGGCCGCAGGACTGGAAAAGGTCAGTTTTCATCCCAACCCGTAAGAAAGGCAATGCCAAAGAATGCTCAAACTACCACGCAATTGCACTCATCTCACATGCTAGCAAAGTAATGCTCAAAATTCTCCAAGCCAGGCTTCAACACTATGAAAAATGAAAACTTCCAGATGTTCAAGCTGGATTTAGAAAAGGCAGAGAAACCAGAGATCAAATAGCCACATCCATTCAGTTCAGTTCAATCTCTCAGTCATATCCGACTCTTTGTGACTCCATGGACTGCAGCATGCCAGGCTTCCCTTTCCTGCACCATCTCACAGAGCTTGCTCAAACTCATGTACACGGAGTCAGTGGGGCCATCCAACCATCTCATCCTCTGTCGGCCCCTTCTCCTCCCTCCTTCAGTCTTTCCCAGAATCACGGTCTTTTCCAGTGAGTCAGTTCTTCTCATCAAGTGGCCAAAGTACTGGAGTTTGAGCTTCAACATCAGTCCTTCCAATGGAAGGACTTCCATTACTGACTTCAATACTGACTTCCTTTAGGATTGACTGATTGGACCTCCTTGCAGGCCAAGGGACTCTCAAGAGTCTTCTCCAGTACCACAGTTCAGTTCTTCACTGCTTATCTTTCATTATAGTCCAACTCTCACAGCCATACATGACTACTGGAAAAACCATAGCTTTGACTCGGTGGGGCCTTTGTCGGCAAAGTAATGTCTCTGCTTTTTAATATGCTGTCTAGGTTGGTCATAGCTTTTCTTCCAAGGAGCAAGAGTATTTTAATTCCATGGCTGCAGTCACCATCTGCAATGATTTTGGAGCCCAAGAAAATAAAGTTTGTCACTGTTTCCACTGTTTCCCTATCTATTTGCCATGAAGTGATGGGACCAAATGCCATGATCTTAGTTTTCGGAATGTTGAGTTTTAAATCAACATTTTCACTCTCCTCTTTCACTTTCATCAAGACGGTCTTTAGTTTTTCTTCACTTTCTGCCATAAGGGTGATGTCATCTGCATATCTGAGGTTAGATATTTCTCCTGGCAATCTTGATTCTATCTTGTGCTTTATCCAGACCAGTATTTCGCATGATGTACTCTCCATATATGTTAAATAAGCATGGTGATAGTATCCAGCCTCGATGTACTCCTTTCCCAATTTGGAACCAATCTGTTGTTCCATGTCCAGTTCTAACTGTTGATTCTTGACTTGCATAAAGATTTCTCAGGAGGCAGGTCAGGTGGTTTGGTATTCCCATCTCTTTCAGAATTTTCCACAGTTTGCTGTGATCCACACAGTCAGAGGCTTTTGCATAATAAATAAAGCATAAGTAGATGCTTTTCTGGAACTCTCTTGCTTTTTCAATGATCCAACAGATTTGGCAGTTTGATCTCTGGTTCCTCTGCCTTTCTAAATCCAGCTTGAACAGCTGGAAGTTCATGTTCATGTACTGTTGAACCCTGGCTTGGAGAATTTTTGAGCATTACTTTGCTAGCATGTGAGATGAGTACAATTGTGCAGTAGTTTGAACATTCTTTGTCATTGCCCTTCTTTGGGATTGGAATGAAAACTGACCTTTTCCAGTCCTGTGGCCACTGCTGAGTTTTCCAAATTTGCTGGCAAATTGAGTGCAGCACTTTCACAGCATTATCTTTTAGGATTTGAAATAGCTCAACTGGGATTCCATCACCTCTACTAGCTTTGTTCCTAGTGGTGCTTCGTAAGGCCCAGTTGACTTTGCATTCCAGGATGTCTGGCTCTAGGTGAGTGGTTACACCATCATGGTCATCTGGGCCATGAAGATCATTTTTGTATAGGTTCTGTGTATTGTTGGAGTACATGAAGGCTGTATATTGTCACCCTGCTTATTTAACTTATATGCAGAGTACATCATGAGAAACACTCGTCTGGAAGAAGCACAAGCTGGAATCAAGATTGTGGGAGAATTATCAATAACCTCAGATGTGCAGATGACACCACCCTTATGGCAGAAAGTGAAGAGGGACTAAAGAGCCACTTTATGAAAGTGAAAGAGGAGAGTGAAAAAGTTGACCTAAGGCTCAACATTCAGAAAAGTAAGATCATGGCATCTGGTCCCATCACTTCATGGGAAATATTTTTGGGGGCTCCAAAGTCACTGTAGATGGTGACTACAGCCATGAAATTAAAAGACGCTTATTCCTTGGAAGGAAAGTTATGACCAACCTATATAGCATATTAAAAAGCAATAGTGGTCCACTTTGCCAATAGTGATCCGTCTAGTCAAGGCTATGATTTTTCCAGTTGTCATATATGGATGTGAGAGTTGGACTGTGAAGAAAGCTGAGTGCTGAAGAATTGATGCTTTTGAACTGTGGTGTTGGAGAAGACTCTTGAGAGTCCCTTGGACTGCAAGGAGATCCAACCAGTCCATCCTAAAGGAGATCAGTCCTGGGTGTTCATTGGAAGATGCTGAAGCTGAAACTCCAATACTTTGGCCACTTTATGCGAAGAGTTGACTCACTGGAAAAGACTCTAATGTTGGGAGAGATGGGGGGCAGAAGGAGAAGGGGATGACATAGGACGAGATGGCCGGCATCACCGACTTGATGGACATGAGTTTGGGTAAATTTGGGGAGTTGGTGATGGACAGGGAGGCCTGGCATGCTGCGGTTCATGGGGTAGCAAAGAGTTGGACACATGAGCAACTGAACTGAACTGTGTTTTGTTGTCACCTCTTTTAATATCTTCTGCTTCTTTCATTCATGGATTCACCAACCTAACATTCCAGGTTCCTATGCAATATTGTTCTTTACAGCATCAGATTTTACTTCCATTAGGAGTCACATCCACAACTGGATATTGTTTTTGCTTTGGCTATATCTCTTCATTATTTCCAGAGTTATTTTTCCACTCTTCTCCGGTAGCATATTGGGCACCTCCCATCCTGGGGAGTTCATCTTTCAGTGTCCCATCTTTTTGCCTTTTCATACTCTTCATGGGTTTTCAAGGCAAGAATACTGAAGTGATTTGTCATTCACTTCTCCAGTCAACATCCATTGGGTCATAGATAAAGCAAGAGAATTCCAGAAAAACATGTACTTCTGCTTTATTGACTATGCTAAAGCCTTTGACTATATGGATTACAACAAACTGTGGAAAATTCTTCAAGAGATGGGAATACCAGACCTCATTACCTGCCTCCTGTGAAACCTGTATGCCAGTCAAGAGGCAACAGTTAGAACAGGACATGGAACAATGGACTGGTCCCAAATTGGGAAAGGAGTACATCGAGGCTGTATATTGTCATGCTGCTTATTTAACTCATATGCAGAGTACATCATGGGAAATTCCTGGCTGGATGAAGCACAAGCTAGAATATAGATTGCCAGGAGAAATGCCAGTAACCTCAGATATGCAGATGACACCACCATCATAGCAGAAAATGAAGAGGAACTAAAGAGCCTTTGATGAAGATGAAAGAGGAGAGAGAAAAAGCTGGCTTAAAACAACATTCAAGAAACTAATAAGATCATGACATTTGGTCCCATCAGTTCATGGCTATTAGATGCGGAAAAAGTAGAAACAGTGACAGACTTTATGTTTTGGAGCTCTAAAATCACTGCAGGTGTTGACTGCAGCCATGAAATTAAAAGACACTTGCTCCTTGGAAGAAAAGCTATAACCAAATTAGACCGCATATTAAAAAGCAGAGACATTTTACTTTGCCAACAAGGATCTATGTAGTGAAAACTGGTTTTTCAGTAGTCATGGATGAATGTGAGAGTTGGACCCTAAAGAAGCCTGAGTGCCAAAGAATTGATGCTTTTGAACTGTGGTGTCAGAGAAGACTCTTGAGAATCTCTTGGACTGCAAGGAGATCAAACCAGTAAATCCTAAAGGAAGTCAGTCCTGAATATTTATTGGAAGGACTGATGCTGAAGCTGAAGCTGCAATACTTTGGCCACCTGATGGAAAGAGCTGACTCCCTGGAAAAGAGCTGACTCACTTCCTGATGGTGGAAAGATTGAAAGCAGAAGGAGTTGTGTGTTATCACTGACTCCCTCCGTATACATGAGTTTGAGCAAACTTTGGGAAATGGTGAAGGACAGGGAAGCCATGGTGTGCTGCCTGCAGTCCTTGGGGTCGCAGGGAGGCACGACTGAGTAACTGAACAACAACAACAAAGCCAGATTGAGAAGAAAGCAACTGTAGTGCAGTGTGATTGGTGTCAGAAGTGTGTGTAAATCATTATGTGGATACAAGGAACTCAATGATTAATTTTGCCTGGGGAAAAGTTTCAAATGATGGGTAAATAGGATGTAGAAACTGAGGGAGAATGTTCTAGAATGTCTAGTAATATGAAAGAGGAGGATGACATAGAATTTGGGAACAGATAGTCTTTGATTTTTTTTAAAGACTGGAGCGGAATGATGAGTAGGATGTCACTGGAAGCTGTGTGATGAGCAAAGAGAAATAAGATGGGGTATGGGCTGTAATAGTTTTAAAGAGACTAGTTAATAAATGATTTGCAGCAAACTAGTATAACGATCAGAAGGCTAAATTAAAACAGGAGCAATGGCGCTAGCAAATAGAGACATATAAATGGATGTTTTCAAGGAAGAAAACATCCTGGGGATGAAACGGGAGGGAAGAGCACACATCTATCATTCTGTGTTTGTTGCTATCCCATTCACACTGATTCTTCAAATATCAGCAAGCATTTGACTCATGAGATCTCACTTGATAATTTATATATTGAAATACATGTTCTTTCATTGTAGATTACTTTCTTTTTATATCAATATTAGAACCAGAGCACTATTTTGATTTTTAAAATTGTTTGTAGATGAGTTATATTATCTGTGATTTTTGTAGCAATATAGTAATGGAAGTGTTGCCAAAATGTAGTATGGAAAGGGGTATTGGTTCTTAGAAGGTTACAATTCACTGGACTATAAGAAAGAGAAGGTCACTTCAGATTTATCAGTAGCCTGGAAAGGTAAATGGTGCTATGTGTTAGACTCCTGAATTTCAATCAAGTGTTTTCTTAATCTGGTCTTGGTGAGGAGTTGAATGATTTTTTGGTAAGCTTTAATATTCTCAAGGCCCTATAACATACTCTTAAAATGTTGGTCAATTTAATTCTTCATTTTTTTCCCCAACTATAGTGCGCACGGGTTTGTAAAACATGTGGGTTCCTCTCAAACTATTTACATCAAACATAGCTACTTGCCTTGGTCTATTCCTTGGCCCTCATTGTGTTAATGACAACCTCACTGCTAAGGAACCACATTCCTTTTCCTTCCCTTGGTCAGTTTCAAAGCATCCTGTAATAGTAACATTGCATTTCTCAATGACCATGTCTTAGCTATAGACAGGGTGACCCTAAAATTTGTCATTCAAATTGAATGCTTTTGAGAATGAAAAGTGATGCTATTAATAACTACCTACACGCAATAAGAATAAATTGGGACTCTCCCAGAAAGCCAGGATATATAGCCATCTTACTTTCCAGGTGTGGTGAAGAATTTGTAGTTATTTTTTCATTATGAATGTGACTGGCCATTTTTTCCTAGAGCAAGTGGTAACTCAAAACAAGCCATTTCCAGAAAAGTAACTGTTTAAAAAAAATTCTTTTTTGCCTTCCCTGGGTCTTTGCTGCTGTGTGCAGGCTTTCTCTAGTTGAGTCAAAGGGGGGCTACTCCCCAGCTGTGAGTGGCTTGCAGTGGCTTGCCTTCTTGCTGCATGCAGTCTGTTAAGTGTGCAGCTCAATAGTTGTGGCGTATGGGCTCTAGAGCACAGGCTTAGTAGTTGTGGTACATGGGCTTAGTTGCTCCACAGCATATGGGATCTTCCTGGACCACGGGTCCAAACTGTGCCCTCTCTCTTGGTAGGCAGATTCTTAATCACTGGATCACCAAGGAAGTCCCAGAAAATTAACTCTTGAAGCCAGGGGCCATCAAATTCATCTTTGCATCTCCAGGGTTCAGTTTATATATGGGAAACAGTCAAGAGATTTGTATCAGCTTCTAATTAACCAATCCACCTGATGTCAAAAGCATCACCCAGTGATCAGAAGACCTAATAATGCTAAAAAATAGCTACCACCTCTCAGAGTCAAAAAGAATGTTTAACACAGTCATGTAGAGTTGTTTTGTTTTGTTTTGTTTTTTTTTTTTTAGGAAATACAAGGTGTAATACTTTTACCAAAAAACCAAGACTGTGAAGAAAAGAAACACAATAGTAAAAATCTGGTCCTCTCCTTAAACCCCAGCCCCAAACTAAACCCTCCTAGAGCAGCACTTCTCAAACTTCATGTATGTAGGCATCACTCGGAGCTCTTGCTGAAATGCAGATTCCAGTTCATAGTTTGGATACAGTCTGAGACTGTGTGTTTTAATAAGCTCCCAGGAACACCAGTACTGCTGGTCCCCAGACCACACTCTAAGCAGCAAAGGCCTTTGAGTATTTCAAATCCAGTCTAGGTATTCACTTCCTGGTTTTAATTGTTTGCTTTCTCTCACATGGCCAAGCACTCCTCTGAGGCCTTCAAGTATCTCATTCATCTTTCTGTCCCCAGGCCTTAGCACTGCACCTGGCATGGCTCTGTGCCTGCCATATGGTAGCAGCTCAATATAATTTTTTCAACCTGTGTAGTCTTACAGAACCTTTAGCCAGTAAATCATTCCTAAAGAAGTACCGGCGTGCTGCGATTCATGGGGTTGCAAAGAGTCGGACACGACTGAGCAACTGAACTGAACTGAACTGAGGCCTCCTGGTCCATCACCAACTCCCAGAGTTCACTCAAACTCATGTCCATCGAGTCGGTGATGCCATCCAGCCATCTCATCCTCTGTCGTCCCCTTCTCCTCCTGCCCCCAATCCCTCCCAGCATCAGAGTCTTTTCCAATGAGTCAACTCTTCCCATGAGGTGGCCAAAGTACTGGAGTTTCAGCTTCAGCATCATTCCCTCCAAAGAAATCCCAGGGCTGATCTCCTTCAGAATGGACTGGTTGCATCTCCTTGCAGTCCAAGGGACTCTCAAGAATCTTCTCCAACACCACAGTTCAAAAGCATCAATTCTTCGGCGCTCAGCTTTCTTCACTTACACAACGCCAATTGAACCTCCATTTGTTTTCCAGGCAAAACATTTCTATAAAAAAATCTATAACATGTTCCCCACTCTGATTGAGAACTGCTGCTTACTTAGCTCAAGAGCTGAAACACCTGCTTTTCTTCCTAATGATCATTCCTTTATCAGTGCCCTTGTTCTTGTCCCTTGTTTCTTTTAGGTACTTACCCATGAATTATTATTTTTCAGATAGCTCCAGCCTCCCCATTTGTGGATTTTGCTTTGGCATCTAGCTACTGTCTCTGTCTCTCTTATATTTAACAAGCAAGTACATGAGTGAAATGAGTTATATTCTAATGTTAGCATTCTGTTCACCTCCCATTCCACGCCCTTCAGACTTTCTGCCACCATGTCAGCAAGTGCTCTATTAAAGGCTCCAATGCACTGACTTCTCCATCCCCTAGCCCTTTATCCCACCAGTCCTTGACTTTCTTACTTGAGATCTCTATGGAATCTGATACTGTACTCTCCTGGCTTCCAGCCCTCTCTAACTTACTCTATTGCAATCTTCTTTGCTGCCTCCATCCTCCAGGCATACCTTAAATATTTGGTGGAATTGTCTGTCTTTGTCCACAGGCTCATGATTCCTGAGGTTCTATTTTCAACTAGGTATTTCTCCAAACTTTCAGATTCTGGCACAATGCAACTGCTTGTAGTCATTCCCATCTGGTTCTCCCACAGTGACATTAAAAAATACAATCGCAAGTTAATGATAAACACATTCGAGTCTTTGCTTACTACCTCCCTTCTGGTTCTCTCTTACCCTCGTTATGTTGTTTATAACACCATCCAGTTTGTATTCTTGACAGAAAACAAAGTCAATCTGATTAGCTTTCTGAATTGTTCTTAATTTTTTGCTAATCCCAAATAGATATTAAAAGAGATTATGGAGACCAAGATGTTCCAATGGGATTTCCAAATGACTGTCTTTCCCCTAGTCAGGAAGTTTTCTTTCTCTGACCCCACTGTGGCTCAGCATTTTGTTCTGTGAATATTTTCCCTAATATATGCAATGCACATTTTTCTCATTAATGTACAATTCTCAGTACTTTTTTTTATCAAGTTTTAAAATATGGTATCTAAGATTGATTGATGTCTTGTCATAGAACAATACTGATTTCAAGGAGCAGTGTGATGTGATAAGCAGATTTATATACGATATTTACTGCATTCAAATCCTGGTCCTGCTACCTACTTACTTTACTTGGCAAATATGGGCAATTAATTTAATCTCTCCAAGCCTCTGTTTTCTTATCTGTGAAGCAAGATAATTGATAGGTCATATTCTTTAGGAGTCTTGTTAGGAATAAATTACAGTTGATTCCTAAACACTATGGGTTTGACCTGTGCAGGGTTGCTTATACATATTTTTTTTCAGCATTAAATACTATAGTATTACATGACCGACGGTTGGTTGAACCCACAGAATCAGAATTGAGTATACAGTGGAACCACACATACAACCGCATATAAAATTATTGAATATTTGTGAATTTTTGTCTTCAAGGAGAGTCAGCACTCCCAACTCCCCATTGTTCAAGGGTCAACTGTAGTTAGCGTGGTTAAATATACGGTCTGGCATGAAATAAGATGTGCTAAAAAAAATTGTGTATATAGCAAAACAGATAGAAACAAATCAGACTTTAAAGCAGTATGTAATCCTGATACAAGTGTATAATTCTGAGGGGACGTCTACATATCATTTTCCAACTTAGTGATGCTGGCTTGCATTTCAACTTACTCCTGCTGATGGAGCGTGGCCAGGTGAAATGTGGTGCTTGAAACTTTGCTGACTGTAGGTGCCTCTTCCTGGCTGTCCTCATGGCTCCCTGTAGCCCACTTCCTTTGGGGCTGTGCCCCATCGACTGCTTAGTGCACATTCTTCTCCTCTTTCTTTCCTGTGCACCTACCTTCTGCTTTATGTCCATTTTCACCCTTCTGTATATCCCCTGACATTACATGGGTTTAATGTATGTGATCTATTAAACAAATATTTAAAGTCTGTCATCCACAACTAAAACTTTTCTTCCACAAGACTAGTGTCTTTTCTGTTTACTGATGTATCCCTAGACCCTAAAACAGTGCCTGGCATATAGAAATTGCCCACCAAATATTTGTTCATCAAGGTTCATATGATCATAGCAAAACTCAGTGAATTCTGGAGAACAAACTGTTTCTCCTTTTTTGTGTAACATGTAAAGAGCAACAGTTCTTAACTTGGGGTCAGTAGATAAAATTCAGCATGCCCTTGAACTTGAGTAGAGAAAAAAAAAATTCATCTCTTTTCACTAACCCCTAATTGAAATTTAGTGTTTATTTTTAGTGAATGTAGGCAACAAAGAGCAATAGTATTATAGGTACCTATCACTTTGTTATCAGTAGATATAACAGATATTTTTATACCACATTATAGTTGTTGCAAATGTCTCAAAACATTGTTTACATTCATCACTACTTCAAAATTATAGTACTTATGAGACCTGTCTCTTGATGGTGACATTTAATATAAAAAAGCACATTTATTACTATATCAGAAAAATCGTAATTGGATTCCTCACAATCCTGTCTTATTTATGCAATTAAGAAACCTCCTTCTGAGGAAGCATCTATTACTTTACTAGATCATCAAAGGGATCCATAGCACACAGAATAAACTAAAGAACCTTGGTATAGAAGCCTAGGAAGGGAGGTGATATATTTGTCCAGTTCGTATAACTAGTAAGTGGCAGTTACGGAACTAGAACCCAGTTCCGTCTAGGGAACTGGGTCTTTGTGTATACCCTTGTTGCTCTTTGTTGTCAGCTTTGTAAGGGGGGATGCTCACACACAGTGGCAGAAGAGGTACTTCCTAGAGTTTTGCAGCATAGTGGCCTTGACAGAGTTTTAATCCTATGAGTTTTATTCATATGAAAAGAATAGTTAATTATTCCACATTCCCTTCCATCTAACTAGTATGTGGGTTAGGGTCAGTCAGCATTGCCCATTCCAGCCACCTGGGTTCAGTCATGCCAGAATGTGAGGATTAAAAAAATACCAAACTTGAGGAAAGCATCTCTCACTGGATGAAAGTTACAGCTCTTGGTTGCAATTTCTTAACTCTTTGGGTCACTGGAGATTTCATGGTCTGTGCTTTTGTTGATGTCCTGTCCAAATTCTCTTGAGTGTAATTATTTTCTGTTGACCTCTGGTCCTGCATTTGTTTCACTTGGATATAACATCCTTCATTTAGGGTTCTAAATTGTTTTGTGGCATTTATATGCATAGTTAAACAGTTGGCACACATCAATGTAGATTTTTTTATTTCAAAGATGCAAGCTCATGTATATTTCATATTACAGTTGAGTATATAATAATTCTAAAGTACACATAGAAAAATGAATTAATAACTAAAAGACATGGATATAAAATACAGGGTAAATATATGTACGCGCACATACATACATATTTATTTCTGAGTGAATGATGGAACTGAAACTTGGATCTGCATTATCAAATTCCAAGGTATGATACCTGCATTGTCTTCTAACACATATGTGATGGTGGAAGCACTAAGCTATAGTCATACACAAATAGCTGTATGTGGCGTGTGGGGGTGTGAGAAGTTGGAAAAGATAAGCTGGAAAATCAAGAAAAATTCTTTAAAGATTAGTTTTAAGTATAGTTATTAATGTACATTGTAATAAATTAATTTACTCCTTGAAGAATGTTTCAACATAGGAGATCCAGACCTTTGGTGGAGAAATGACTAGGCATTTGCCTGCAGCTCCTGCCTAATTGTACAACCATAATTGTTTGATTTTAAAGGGGAAATTTCTCTGAATATACAGCTAG
This sequence comes from Capra hircus, assembly GCF_001704415.2. Classification (NCBI taxonomy): domain Eukaryota; kingdom Metazoa; phylum Chordata; class Mammalia; order Artiodactyla; family Bovidae; genus Capra; species Capra hircus. The sequence goes on from NC_030811.1 coordinate 66,611,893, forward strand.
CAAGCTGGAGGTACCAGTAGGACATTTGATTGCATAAAGACAGGAACTGTTCCAGGGGTATAGTACAGTGGGTGCCTTGTGGGGATGAGTTTCTTGTGGGATGATGGCTTGGCCTAAATGAAGCTCACTGACCTATTTGTAGTTTCCTTCTTACACAAATGCAGCATGTGTCTGTGCATTCTTGGTTTCAGAGTCAGCCTTTGCTTCTCAGGTACACCCTTTTCATACCTTACAGACCAGTATAGCTCACTAAAGGGCACTGAATGACTGGTTAGCATGTGACTTTACCTGTTATTCTCCCCTTGTGTCTTCCGACAGTCATTTCCTTCAATGTCCTTTCTTCAGCTGGAAATAATGAATGTTGGTCATGGCCTAGTCTCTCTTCTCTGTAAGAGCCACTCTGCATCCTGGGTTTGATTTTGATTAAAGAAACCCTTAAGTAAGCTAGGTCACCATTTTTTAGCTGTTTGGGCTTCATTCCCCCCCTCTCAAATGAAAGGATTAACTCAACCATCCCCCAGCTATTCGTCATCAGAATAGCCTCATGGAGTGTCCTCCATAGGCGAGTCAGGGTGACACACCAAATTTCCTTCCTTAAGGGACCATATCCATAAAAAGTTAGCTGGAGAAGCCACGTGAGTTCAAAGGGTTATTGGAAGTTGGCATTAATTGGGAAATGTTCATGAAGGAATTGAAAACATTTGTAGCTAGAAATTCCATGTTTTTGAAGGATGGAAAAATCTGCTTAGTAGTAAAAGACATTTAAATGGATCTAATAATGACACAAATACAGAGAGAGTACTTAATAATTTATTAAAAGATGTCCTCAAACATCTATATATAAACATATATAAACATGAATATACATATATAAACACTTTATACATATATAAATATTATATATATATGTATATATACACACACATACAGTCAGCTATTAAATAACCCATTTAGTTTGGAAAAAGAAGAGCAATGTTTAGAATCAGACTGACTCTCTCTGAGAAGTCTTTCCTTGCTGGGACCTGTCACTTCAGGACAACCCTTGTGTGTTGTTCTGTACCCAGTAACTTTTACCCTATTCATAGAGTCAGCTTAAAAGATGAGGAAAATATAGACTGTAAGACAATGTTCAGTGTTAAAAAATGGAAAGGTTATTAATGTCTTCTCTGCCCAATGCCTCAGGTTAGCTCACTTTGCATTTTTTTTCCTTGTAAAAGAAATAGATTCAAAGAAGTGCAGAAACAGGGGAAATGAGCTTTTAAGTAGGTGGTGGAAGAAAAACCACCCCGATAAAAATTATTAACAGTACTAAGAGGGCTCTGAATGCCCAACGAGGCATGTTTACCAGAAGAAAGATGGAGTTGGCTGGCACCTCCCAAATGTGCATACTCAGGAGTTAGGGACACATGTGCTTTTGTGTGTTTTCTCAGAGGAGGTTTTCAGACGCTTGTCTTTTCTAATCACAGGCGTATTTTTAAATTGAACATAAGGGATTTCCATAGAGGACATAGAGATGTAAAGGTCCATTAGGAAGTTATCTGATATTTAAATGCAAAACAACGTTAAAATCCCACTACCTTTTCCGTAGTTTGTTTTCTTTATTTGAAACAGTTGGGAATTTAAAAAGAAAAAAAACACTGATTTAAAAATTTTTTTATAACCCTTTCAAGAAGTTCATTTTTGGACTGAGCTCAAACATACAGTCAGTAAGCCAAAAAAATGGACTATTTTCACAAAGAGTTGAGTGATGGAAAGCAGAAACTGTCATGGAAAGTGTTATGTGAATACTCTCATTTGAAAAAAAAAAAAGAATGTGGATTGGAAGTAGGCATTTCTTTACTGTTTAAAAACCCTGGCAAGTTATTTCCCTTTGGAGAATGATCATTTGAACTAATTTGCCTGCATTCGAAATATTATGGATCTTGTGACATACGCAAGTTTTTTTTGACAAGTTTCCCCCTGGTCTGTGAGCAAACTCTGAACATGTCTCAAGCAAAAGTCAAGGCTGTTCACACTGTAGCTGTAGTGACTATCTTATTGGTTTTGATTGACAGGCTTTTGTAATATGTAATTCACTTACTAATGTAAATTGTGAACATAATTTATATGTATACTTCCGTTAGCTCCCACTAAAATATGGCAGTAAGTTATATTCTTTGATGGGCTATTCATAAATTATTTCAGCAGCTGGTTGAAAAGCACAGGGCAGTGGTTCTCAAAGTCTGGTCCCCCTTCAGCATTACCTGAGAACTGGTTAAAAATGCAGATTCCCAGTCCCTAACCCAGGGTTACCAAATCAAAAACTCTGGGGGTGGATCCCAGCAATTTGTGATTTTATAAGCTATCTAGGAATGGCTAACCATTGAGAACCTATGCTACAGAATATCATAGGAGTTGCAGGCATAAGGTGAGCAGAACTATTTACTACTCTAAAAAGAAGCCCAAATATCTTTTGGAAAAATTTTTATCCTCGAGCAAATTTGCCTGAATAAAAGTCCATCCCATCAGTGATGGCTTTAACATTTTCACATTCATTCAACATAATCTAAGTGTTTGAGAATTCCTTAAATATTCATCATATGGTTTGTTTAATACGGGATGATTCTGACATGCTAGCTACTATTAATTTTCCAGATGCTAGTTTTGGATGCAGTGAGATTCAGAAAAAATTTTAGTTCTGTTAAACAAAACTCCAAGAAGATCTCTGTTAACTTCAGCATTTGAGAAATATCCCCAAAGTGAGGATTAATGGTAATATCACAATGACTGAAAAATTATGGGATTACTCCACTTGAAAACAATCTTCCTTCTGTCATTCGTAATTCTCTTCACATAACTTAGTAAAAAGGATCTGAGAAATACTGTCAGATAATATCTATATTCTGACTAATAAATATATATAAAACCCTTACAATTATATTTAATAAATGCCATTTTATTATGCTGAGACTCCATTTCTCTTGGCAAGCTTTCATTGATCTCTATTGCCAAAAAGAAGGAAAAGAAAAGCAGAGTTGCAGGGTAGAAAGGGGAGTCAGGGAATGCAGTCTTTAAACCTGGTTCTGCCATGGGCACCGTGTAGATATGAACAAGACATGTGACCTCTCAAGGTCTCTGTTTTCTCCTCTGTGAAATGGAAAGGTGACTTAAGATCTCCGAATCCTGCTTCAATTAGCTCTTATAGTATAACAGACTGTTATAAACACAGGGCTTAAAACAGCAACTATTCACTATTTCTTATGAGCTGGTAAGTGTTCTGGGTGGTTCTCTGATCTCAGCTGGTTTGACCAGTCTCAGCTGGACTCACTGTGTAGGACAGGGGAGTGGCTGGAAGCTGACCAGTCATGATGGCCTTGTGCGGTTTTTCATCCTCCAGGAGGCAATCTGGGCTTGTTCTCATGCCCATGGCAGGGTTCCAAGGAGACAGAAGCATGCAGTCTTTTGAGACAGAGATTCTGAACTGGCACAACAATGCAGCTGCCACATTCTATTGGCCAAAGCAGGTCACAAGGCAGAGAGATTCAAAATGTGGGGAAATAGATCCCACTTTCAATAGAAGACACCACAGAACTGCATGGCAGAAAGTATGCTGCAAGAAAAAGAATTGAGGAAGCTTTTGCTGTAAGGCCACCTTTCTAGTTTTACAATACTGTGAAGTATCAGGAAATAGGGTAAATACAAAGCTATAGAACGCTCACTGTGGAGTATTTCAGATATACAGAAATACTTAGAAAAATGAAAGATGCAAAAAGGATATAACATATTTGTAAAAACTGGAGTAAGCATGTTTTAAGCAATGCTTCTCTTTAATTATTGTCTGAGTTTCATATAAAGTCTGCTTCATCAACTGGATAAATATTTGACTGCTGTTCAGTAAATTGCATTAGTTTACTTTAACTGTATGCTCAGCCTTATTCAGGCATCCTACATTAGGCAATGTAGTGTGTAATGCATCTCTGCAGGTGACCAGAGCTATTCTCTGTATGAGGTAAATTAAAACTCATATTTTAAAAATTAAACATTCTTGCACTTCATGATTTCAATATTTAATTATAACCTGTGTCAAGGCCTAATCTCTGACTGAGTCAGGCATGAAATTAACCAAAAAAAAAAAAAGAAAAGCAAAAGCATAGGAGTTCTTCTACACTGTAAAAATTATAAAAATAATGTGGTTTCTTTAGCTGCACAATGATGTTTATATCCATTTTATAAGGGTGACTCCAGTAGCCAATAAGTTGGGAGACTAAGTTACCATATGTGGTAACAGTGACCTGTTCGGAAAAATCAGTAACCTGAACTGTTGTTTATTAATTGGCACAAGAAACCAAACCTGTGTTTTTAAAAGGATAAATCATTGACCTTATTTAAAAAAAAAAAAAAAAGATGATAGACAATAAAGTGAATGTGTTGATATCCAAAACAGAACAAAAATGAAATATATCCAATAGTGCATTTGTTAAAAATGTCATGTTTGTCTCCATTTATACTTTCTGTTGGTTTTTCAAAAATTTCTTGTATGAAAAAAAATCCACACAAGCTTTTTTAAGCAATATATACTTACAAATATAATAATAAATGTTTGTTGCAAATTTTCTTATCTACAATAATTTTCATAGAATTAAAAGATTGTATTGATCAGGAGAGGGATATACTGCATTAAAGGAGGCAATTGTTTGGAGGTTAGTTAGTAAAACTGGAGAGTTCCCTGGTAGCTCAGAGGTTAAAGCATCTGCCTGGAATGTGGGACACCTGGGTTTGATCCCTGGGTTGGGAAGATCCCCTGGAGAAGGAAATGGCAACCCACTCCAGGACTCTTGCCTGGAGAATCCCGTGGAGGAAGGACCTTGGTAGGCTATAGTCCATGGGGTCGCAAAGAGTCGGACACGACTGAGCGACTTCACTCACTCACTCACTCACTAGTAAAACTGGATAGCGGTAGGCCAGTGAATTCGCAGCATCATGTACAGGTTACCAGGTCATGGTGATAAAACAGGTAAGTTAAGAAGGATGATCACATTATTTTCTTCACCACAAGAGTCAGATGAACTGAAACGCTTCTAACATTTGACAACACGGAACAGAGGGCTTAACTGAGCTTTGTTGGTTTAATTGTTTCCTTGGTTTAATGAGTCCCTTGCCATGCAGTTGTATTCTATGAAAAAGTCACAGGTAATATAAATAGTCAGCAGGCGTGGAGGCATCTATGTCTGTAGGTCTACCTTAGGAGATGGGTTTGTACAGTAAGCAAAGGATGTGAACACGAAGGGAGGAATTTGTATATAAACAGGTTGTTCCAAGCCTGGGTGATCAAGGACAGTTTGGATTCTGCAGTCTTGATGCTTCTTCACTAAGTTTGGTTGCAAACATGCCACCACTAATTTTATATATATTATGCATATAAATGTATACAGATGAAAAAGATTAAATACCTACAACATTTAAAATAGTTAATATTTAACAAACATTACCCAATAAAAATTAGCAAAACTTAGTAAGAATCTAAACGTTATTTTGAAAATACAGATTTAAAAACAAATATAATTTCATACCCAATAGGTAGGCAATAATACAAAATCTGATAATACTGTATCTTGTACACGATGTTGAGAAATAAGTACTCCTAAACCATTTTGGAGAGGAATTTGATGATATCCAGTAAATGTGAATATTTACATATCCTTAGATCCTGCTTTTTTGTATCTTTGTACTAGATTGTTGATCATACATTTATCTTAACAGTAAAAATTTGGAAATAGCAAAAAATATCTTTAGTTGTATTAATAGATTGTGGTAATTCTTATGTGAAATAATATATAGTGATTAAGTATATTAGAGCTATATATATATGAATGGATAAAATAATGAAAGTCTTCAGCAAATATAAAAATGTTGTAAAATGATGTGTATGGCAGGGAATGATTAAAGACATTTAGAAACATGCAGTTCTATTCATGGATACATATCCTTGAAATGTATTGAAATGTTCATGGAATTGTAAACACAAGATTGAACTACTTCCCTTCCTTCCTCCTTCCCGCATTCCATTTCTACCTTCCTTCCTTCTCTCCTTCCTTCCTTTTTCTTTCCTTTTCAAGTGAAACTGTAATGTTTTTTAAAATATCTGAAGAAATATTACTAAAGGTTCAGTTTTGTTAAAGATGAGTATAGTAAAAAGTGTTTATCTTGTTCTCCATATATTTTATAATTTAAGAAAAATATTATTTCTAATTTTTTTCAGATTTAGTGATTATTCCATATTGGTGAATCTTTAACATTTGTAGATTCCTCCCCTTCACTCCTCAATTGGGTCTCTGCCTTGTATCTAACTAGTTAGGACCCAAACAAGCACATATGGTAAATGCCTGTTTCAATGCCATGTTATAAACTACTTATAGAGTGAGTAACAGTTCTGGCTCTAGCATCCGTATTATAAAGTATTCTACTGTATTTTGAACTTGGCATTCAAAAGTTGGCTTCTCTGAGTAAATAAAAGGGTGAATCATTATGTAATGTTTTCATGCCAGGAATATAAGAAACATTGTCTACTGGTTTTTTTCAGTATTTATACTATTAGTCAAAGATATTTCAATTAAAAACTGAGATATGCTCTCTGCTCTATGAAAATCACTATTCTGTCTGTAAAAGCCTTGACCCAATAATCAAACTGGTTTTGGTGAATATTCTTATTATATGATCTGCCACTGATGAGTGACATCTTCATTGATGTTCCTCTTCTTTACAGGATGCATACCCACAGTGGGTGCTTTTGTCTATAGCAACTACCCTGATCACACTAACACATAACTGTCTGCTTGTAAATTTAGCAGTGGAAAAATCCTGGCTGTAAAATCCAGGTAACCCATTTAGCAGTGGAAAAATCCTGGCTGTAAAATCCAGGTAACCCAATGGGAGATGAGACAAGTACCTGAGTCAACAAGAACAACTTGATCGAGTGGGAGATGGTGGCTACTTAGCTTCCCCCCCAAAAAAATCTTTTATCGTCAAGTTTATGGAAAAACTGACTTGTCACAAACCTTTATCCAATAATTTTGATGGGGCATATAATTTATTAGAGTGAATTCCTGTGGTAAGTTCTGTAGTAACACATTATCTTAGAGAATTTGTAAAGCCCTCGAAGTTGTGTGTCTTGCAAATGAGGAAACTAAAGATTGGGTTTAAAAAACTGCCTGTGTTAAGCAACGAGGAAGTGGAAAGGTGGATTTCACCTAGTAAGGCTGATTTGAAAATCCACATACTTAATCTCTTTCCAGTGCTTTCTTCTAGTATCACTGTATTAGCAACAGTGAAACTCTCTACTATAGCAAAATATAGACTGCTTCTCATATAATGTTGGAAATTTTTAGTGCCAAATCCTAGGACAAACAATTTATGAAAGCAAAGGGAAAAAAGTGAAAGAGATAAACTAATACATCCCAGGAGCCAACTCTTTATCAAGACAAGACAATAATAAAGGGACAACCTTGTTTGCACCTTTGTCATTTCCGCTCAAAGATTTTGTTGCTCAGATCATATTTTCATAAGCTGTCTCTGATACTTAAATTTGCACTCGAGAATACCTACATACATGAACAAGCTTTGCAGTTTTTAAATTTTTGATTAATAATAAACTTCAAAACTAGAAGTATTCATAACATACCTTCCTACACGGAGTTCCAGATAATATCTGTTTCAGGGTTTCTGGCATAAGTCAGGAAGGCCAAGATGAGACCATCAAGTTCTGGTAAAGTCCAAATGACCTATTCATCTCTTTCCTTTGGTGACTTGAAAATTGTAGTTATCAATCTCTTGTTTAATCTGAATCACTTGTTCTTTCATTCACAATTTGGGATTCACAAAGAAAATACTAACTTTTGGTGCTTATGTTATATCCGTCTTTCTCAAATTTTAGGTTGATACTCATTAATGGTTTAGGGAAAACTAGTAGTTGTCAAAGAAATTAGTAAGATAGCAAACAGCGTTAAGAAAGAAAATAAAAGGAAAATAGAATATGATAAATATCTTAGTATATGACTTATCATAAATGCTTCCCTGGTGGCTCAGACAATAATCTGCCTGCAATGCAAGAGACTTGGAGTCGATCCCTGGGTATTCTTACCACTCCAGTATTCTTACCTGGAGGATTCTGTGGACAGAAGACCCCGGTGGGCTATATAGTCCATGGGGCTCAAGGAGTCAGACATGACTAAGCAACTGACACTTTCACTTTTTAAGGGTACATGAATGCAAGCATTATCTCAGATATATATGGATCTGGAATTCATGTAAAATGTTTTCCTTTCTGAATACCATGACCAAAAGTCAGAAAAGTTATTCTAGTAGAATTAACTGGATCTAATAAAAACATTTGGCTCTCTTTCAATCAGGTAAAGTCATAAGCACCCCCTCAGACCAGTGGATTACTGATCTTTGAAGATAGTTAAATAACCATTGACTCATGAAAAATCTAATTAAAAAGCTGATAGAGATATTTCATCTGCTATGATTTCTACCTCCTCTTCCATTTTCAGAGAGAAAATTCCTCAAATGACTGTCCTAATTCGTGACAATACAGTCATTTTTCAAAAGCTTAAATTATTATTTTTACCACTTAACTTTAGTCTTTTGAATGCAGAAAAATAGTTGAGTCAATTTTTTTTGTATAACATGGAAAACAGAGCATTTGGATGGATTTCATCATTTTGGGGGTTAATTATTTTGACTCCAGGTAGACATAACTTAAATGTTATCTTTAACCACTAAAATAATCACCTCACTTCAGTTCAGTTCAGTCGCTCAGTCGTGTCCGACTCTTTGCAACCCCATGAATCGCAGCATGCCAGCCCTCCCTGTCCATCACCAACTCCCAGAGCCTACCCAAACCCATGCCCATCGAGTCAGTGATGCCATCCAGCCATCTCATCCTTTGTCGTCCCCTTCTCCTCCTGCCCCCCAATCCCTCCCAACATCAGGGTCTTTTCCAATGAGTCAACTCTTCACATGAGGTGGCCAAAGTATTGGAGTTTCAGCCTCAACATCAGTCCTTCCAATGAATACCCAGGACTGATCTCCTTTAGGATGGACTGGTTGGATCTCCTTGCAGTCTAAGGAACTCTCAAGAGTCTTCTCCAACACCACAGTTCAAAAGCATCAATTCTTCAACGCTCAGCTTACTTCACAGTCCAACACTCACATCCATACATGACCACTAGAAAAACCATAGCCTTGACTAGACAGACCTTTGTTAGCAAAGCAATGTCTCTGATTTTCAATATGCTATCTAGGTTGGTCATAACTTTCCTTCCAAGGAGTAAGTGTCTTTTAATTTTGTGGCTGCAGTTACCATCTGCAGTGATTTTGGAGCCTCAAAAAATAAAGTCTGACACTGTTTCACTGTTTGCCCATCTATTTCCCATGAAGTGATGGGACCAGATGCCATGATCTTCGTTTTCTGAATGTTGAGCTTTAAGCCAACTTTTTCACTCTCCTCTTTCACTTTCATCAAGAGGCTTTTTAGTTCCTCTTCACTTTCTTCCATAGGGTGGTGGCATCTGCATATCTGAGGTTGTTGATATATCTCCTGGCAATCTTGATTCCAGCTTGTTGCTTCTTCCAGCCCAGCGTTTCTCATGATGTACTCTGCATAGAAGTTAAATAAGCAGGGTGACAATATACAGCCTTGACGTACTCCTTTTCCTATTTGGAACCAGTCTGTTGTTCCACATCCAGTTCTAACTGTTGCTTCCTGACCTGCATATAGGTTTCTCAACAGGCAGGTCAGGTGGTCTGATGTTCCCATCTCTTGAAGAATTTTCCACAGTTTGTTGTGATCCACACAGTCAAAGGCTTTGGCATAGTCAATAAAGCAGAAATAGATGGTTTTTTTTGAATTCTCTTGCTTTTTCTATGATCCAACGGTTGTTGACAATTTGATCTCTGGTTCCTCTGCCTTTTCTAAAACCAGCTTGAACATCTGGAAGTTCATGCTTCCCGTATTTGCTGAAGCCTGGCGTGAAGAATGTTGAGCATTACGTTACTAGTGTGTGAGATGAGTGCAGTCGTGTGGTAGTTGGAGCATTCTTTGGCATTGCCTTTCTTTGGGATTGGAATGAAAACTGACCTTTTCCGGTCCTGTGGCCACTGCTGAGTTTTCCATTCACCTCAAGTACTCATAATAACTAACACTTTTGATTACTTATAAGCCAAAAGTTGTGCTAATTCCCATTGTAGCTGGATTGTAAGAATCATGGAGGAAGGCATTCAAAACACAATTCCCGGTCCCCTCCCCTGGACCCTATAATTCACTTCTGTTATGGGGCCCAGGAACTTCTTACTTAGAAACATCTTTGACAATACTTGTTCTTTCCCTGGTGGCTCAGATGATAAAGCGTTTGCCTACAATGCAGGAGACCCAGGTTTGATCCCTGGCTCGGGAAGAGCCCCTGGAGAAGGCAATGGCAACCCACTCCAGTACTCTTGCCTAGAAAATCCCATGGACGGAGGAACCTGGTAGGCTATAGTCCATGGGGTCTCAAAGAGTCAGACACGACTGAGTGACTTCACACACATACACACACATGGGGCCCAGGAACTTCTTACTTAGAAACATCTATACCAATACTTGTTCTTTCTTTTTAAGTTAAAAAAAATTGTTTTAGTTAATATAGTAGATGTGAAGTGGTTTCTTTGGCTTTGATTTGCATATAACTTATAGCTAATTTGCTCAGCATCTTTTCACGTGCATTTTGGCCATTTGTCTATCATATCTTTAGAGAAGTATTGATTAAAATCCTACATTTACCTTTCGAATTCTCCACGTCTCTTTTTGCACTTAGCCCTCTCTTTCCCTATCTTCCTCATATGCAGTTATAATGGTGTTAATTATAATTTAACTGGGTAATGCCAGGCACAGTGCTAAGCACTTTAAATACATATGTTCTTTGATTCTATTAGGTTTATTTCTATTTTAAAGATAAGAAAACTGAGGCCCAGAAAGGTTAAGTTGACTGTGGTTCATTAAAAACCAATAAGCGGAGACTGATTTCAAAGCCACTTCTCTCTGGTTTGGAAGTCCATGCTCTTAACCTCTGCATTGAAGGTAATAGGCTAGCTTCTGTTGCTAGCTTATACAGGGAAATTATGTTTTAGATATGTACCATCTTATACATTTTTAATAATAAGTTTAGTGACTGAAAAGGATGTAATTTCCCACATATTATAAATATTATCATTTAAAAACATAACTGTTAGATCAGTCTTTTAAATGTTTCCAAGGGAGTCTAAATGCCATGGTGATAAGGTATCCAGAACCACTGATTTAAAAAATTCATGGACAATTATTTTTTTTTACTTGAAATTGTATTTTTATTATATTACTTCACCAGAATGTTATCATAATATAACATTTTTCATGCTCGAAAGTCTTTTATTGATCATTCAGACTTTCTGTATCAAAAATATGAATATAAATTAAAATTGAATTTTAAATAATTTCTTATAAAGCTGTCAGTGTTAAGGATTCCTTCTGATTGTGTTGTTATTATAATTATTAGTATAGCAGTCAGCTGTTAAAATCAAAATAGATTACAGATTTTGAAAACTTATCAGTAACTATAACAAGTAAATTTATATTGGAAATACACCTTTTTAGTAGGATAGATGAAGCTGTTTTGATACCTTGATTAAAGGAGAATCTGTGCATAAAAGTTTTTCGACTTGTCCCTTTGACACTCCAGAGCATTGTAATTATAAAATAATGCAACAAAAATAAACAACAAATAATGACATGTGAAAAGAATGCTTTTTCATTGTTGTTTTTCAGTTGAGAGGAGCTAATTTGAAAGGAGTTGTAGGGAAGCGAACCTGACTGGTGTGCTGCTTTAATCACATACACGAGCCCTCTAAAATAGGGCAAGTTTAGAAAAGGACACATATTGCAATAATGGACCTGGAAATTGATTCTTTCAAAATGATTCATCCGTCTTACTCCTTACGAGGGCTCTGTGTACCCTGGGGGATTGAAGACCACTATACTGCATTAGATTAGCAAGTGAGGGAGTGACCTCTCCAGGCTCCAGTCCAACCCCACTAGTGGACCCCAGAAAAATAGATATGACTGTCTGCCAAGAATTTTGCACCTGTGATCTTGTGTCATTCTTGGAACAGCTTGGCAAGGTAGGATTATGTTTAGTGTATATACAGAGAGAGTAATTTGTCTAGATTACAGAAATTTTATGTGGCTGAGCAAAAATTTGAACTCATTCTATCTCCTTTTCCTTAATTCTTTATTAGACTCATGTCAACTAGAAGCAATATAATTCAATTCAAATAATTCTTGTTTGACTTTTTTCCAGACTTTTACACTACCTTTACTTTGTCTTCTTTTTAATTCACAGGAGGAGTGATGAGCTGAACCTAAGTGTGTCTGTGTTAGATAGACTCTGAGGAGGAGAGTTTTTTGAATAAAGAAGATTTCTGGTATGCACCATCTGCCTCTGGCCATGGACCACTCTCTGGACAATTTCAGTATGAAGGTGGGCAAAATTGCATACTAATCTTGAAAGGGTGCCGAGCTGAGGACACTTTGCTCATACTTTTCTAAATTATAAGATTGTGACTCAGATTTTATGTGGGAGAGAAAACTGTCCATTGTTGGGTGGTGGGGCAGCAGGGGGTGTGGGGGCAGGCAGTGTCACTGGATAAAAACATTTTCTTTTTTTGAAGTGAGATCATTGTGAAACCAAATCACTAAAATTTTGGATAGCTTCATTTCTCTCTAAGAACTCAGATTTTAGAAGTATATATGAGACCTGACTATGTAATTTATTCATGAGTTATAAGGCAATGTTAGGTTTAGCTTTCATTCTATAAATAGAGCAATAAAAGCACAGACCAACACCTTTCAGTTACCCTGTAAGTAACTTCATGGTTAGATGTATCTGGTATACTGAGCATAAAGCCATTTTCTATCACATAATGAAAATATTTGGAAAACCACTAAAGCGATGAGAGTTATAGAACTCTTAAAACTGTAATTGTCTGATTCCATTATTAGAGTGGAAAGTATTTGGAAATGTTTTCATTTCCAGGTAAATGGCAGGGTATCATTCGAGATTACTAGTTGATTGTCCCACTCCTTTTCTTTAAAGACTAAAGTACAATGAAGTCAAAAAGAGAAAAAGGAAAGTCAAAAGATAAAAGGAAAGTTTTAAAATTAGGGCCTTTTTTGATGTTGGTGTTTCTTTAGGCGACAGATAAGTAAACAAAAATTATTAAAAGTTCATAAACAGACAAGACGTTTGTAGAAAAATAATACTTGAATCGTTCCTTCCCCCAAATCTAATACTTGAATAGTTCTTTCCCCAAAATCTTGCATGAACTTTATAAAGAAAATAAACACATACACAAACAGAAAATGAGCCTCTTGCTTGTTAGGTAAAACATTAATTACAGAAAACTTTTTTAAAAAGGATTCCTTTCTTAGACACTGCTGGCATTTCTTCCTGCTATCTTTTGCATCGTGCCCCTTATATAATTTCACTGCTTGTTAGAGACTTTATTACAAAGCAGCCAGTCTTAAAACAATGAGATGAAACCGACTTTACTACTTTTTAAATACATTGTAGGAATAGGATCAGAAAAAGGTAGAATAGGAGAGTTTTGGATTATGAGTAAACTTCAATTATCTGAATTACCTGGACATCCCTTATCAAAGCAACGCACATTTAATTATGGCTTACTTCCGTATTCCTCCATAAATTTGTGGAAAAGCCCAGGAAAAAGGGGAGGCATATTCATGAGCCAAGAACTTGGTTGAACACACAGAAAGAGAAAAAAAAAAATAGCAGCTCAACATCAGCTTTTATTCAGGAAAAATCCACTTAGTGAAGCTACTTTGAAAGAGGGATAAACACTGGCGGACAAATTGGTCCATCATGGGACAGGTTTTACAAGATAAGTGAACACTTGCTTCTTTGAATCCAAGAGCTATGCTGCAGCCTGACAAATCCTAGGCACAGTTTATCAAACAGCCGCAACAGGTTCCTTGGAGATCTCACAAATGACATTTCTTTACATGCAACTTGATAAGTATAATTCCCCATCTCCAACTTTTCCTGTATTGCTTCATATCTAATCTGATTCTTTCTTCAAGAATTGTTTTATGCCTCTTAATGTATTGTGGGGAATTTGCTTTTAGGCTCTTGGGTAACAAGGGGAAAATGAATTGCAATCTAGTAGAATCTTGACAATATAACCATTACATAGTGAGTGCTACTGCCAACAAAGAAAGATGAAGAGAGCAGTGTTTGATTCTGGTAAATTGTATCCATCACAATTTTGCTTCTGTAGAATAAATAGAGTATATGAAATAGCTAAGGATAATCTATTAGTTGTTTACTCAGTTGAACAGCAGAAGGAAGTCATTCCGTTCTGGAAGAACTGTGAGTGTCCTTTCCAAAAAGATACAATTACTCTTATTTTGCAAACAATTATTAGATACATTTAATAAATGATACTTACCAGACAACACTTAACAAAGTATGTCCCTGACAATAAGATAAAAGCACAACTCTTCTGATAAGAAAGCTACCTTTTTTTAATTTTTAAGATCAAAGAAATGACTGACAAAAAAAAAAGTAATTTCAACTTTTGAAATACTGAATTTCTGAAGTCATTAAGCCACTGTTATGTACATAATATCTAGTAATTACTGTGTAAGTACAGTTCAGTGGAAAGAAAATATTCTTTGCATAGACAGTCCAAGGAATATCACAAAACATTTCATTTTTTGCCCTATTCAGGACGTTGTGGTTCTTACAGTGTGAACCTGGGATCAGTATCCTGAAAGCCCATTTCCTTTCTGATCTACCTCCTCCTTGTTTTCTGCAAAATCTCACTTAGTCTTTAGTCCTCTGCCCTCAAAAGAAAGTTTGTCTTTCCACTGATGAAAGAGAAATAACTATAAACCAATTAGTGTTTTCTTTCTAATTTTGACCACCTCTCAGGAGAATAATGTCTGGGTTACTACATGAGTCTGCCTCTACTGATTTATCAAATGTGGGAAGGTCAAAGAAAGAAAATAGGGAGAAGAAAGAGAATCTCATCTTGCCAAGTAACTCATAAGCTAACATTTTAAGCGTCTATACCACATTTTTAAACTTGACTGCAATTTTAAAATATCTTAAAATTTCCATGCACATTTCAGGAGAGAACCTACAAACAATATATATAGTAATGAAAGTTGAAGATGAATATGGAACTAAAAGAATAATTTGACTTAAATTTTATTTAAAAATTATCTTAAAAGCATTATTAAGTTAAAAATCATGTATCTATTCTAATATGTTACTGTTCTAGTGATGATAATCATGATAGCTAATATTATTGACCAACTAATATGTGCCTGATACTGTTTGATACACTTCATAGTTATTTCATAATGGCAAATTAAATAAATGGTCATTATTCTAAGATACTGGATCTGGGTGAGCTTAAAATATTGTTTTTCTAATGGTTTCTGGGATTGGAACCTGATTACTGGAGTTCAAGGGATAAAAGGTCAGTTTGTGAAACTCTTAGGTTTATTACTCTTCTTAACATTTTTTAAGAGACTGGAGTTGAAGAAAATAAATCCTAATGTTAATCTTCACTTGCTCATATTCATCTCTGAAACTCTTGAAAACATTGTTATTCTGGAGATGAAGCAATCTTTTATGTGACTATTCCAACTGGTTAAGCACCTGTAAGCAAATAATGAACATGCTTGTAATTCAGTAATTCCACAGCTTGTAGAACAGTGTGTCAGTATCCACTCTGGAATGAATGTTGTTTATGCCAGTTTTACTAAATCTTTGGCTGTGGTGTCCTGAACTGTATCTCCTTCCACCAATTATCAGGACACATATATCCCATGAATTTAAGTTGAATATACTTTCTTGGTAACTATGATTTGTCTAATCCTTCTTAAAACATTGAAACTGCTTTTGAGCTGTCTAAAGATCTTTTCAATAGCAAGAATTTAACTTGGAAATTCCAAGATGTACAAAGAAGACATTATGTAAAGATATTCCTTTAGAATATAAAAACAAAGATGAAATTATATATTAAATTCCAAAATGGAATACCTGTTGCCATGGATGAACAGTATTATATTGCTGCTGCTGCTGCTGCTGAGTCGCTTCAGTCGTGTCCGACTCTGCGACCCCAGAGACGGCAGCCCACCAGGCTCCCGCATCCCTGGGATTCTCCAGGCAAGAACACTGGAGTGGGTTGCCATTTCCTTCTCCAATGCATGAAAGTGAAAAGTGAAAGTGAAGTCGCTCAGTCGTGTCCAACTCTTAGTGACCTCATGGACTGCAGCCCACCAGGCTCCTCCGTCCATGGGATTTTCCGGGCAAGAGTACTGGAGTGGGGTGCCATTGCCTTCTCCGTTTCATATTGAAGTGGTATAAAATAGCCAGAAGGCATGGTTTCCTGAATAGCACTGTGCTGAAAGGCGGCTTTTGTGTATGCAGCATCACTTCAGTCATATCCAACTCTTTTTAGCCCCAAGGACACTGTAGCCCACTAGGCTCCTCTGTCTATGGGATTCTCAGGCAAGAATAGTGGAGTGGGTTGTCATTTCCTCCTCCAGGGGATATTCCTGACTCAGGAATCAGACCCATGTTTCTTATGTCTCCTGCATTGCAGGTGGGTTCTTTACCACTAGTGCCACTTGGGAAGGATGCTTTTAGTTGCATCTTAAATTTAAATTTGCTCAAATGGTTAAAAAAAATCATTGGATCATCTTTCCCCTCTCTCTTCAGCAAGACACCTGTTTCCAGGAGAATGCCAGGTACTGATTAACTTAAATATATTGTAGGCTATTAAGACCAATCACAATGAAAGGGAAATGGATTTTGCTGATTGTTTTATGTCAGTCTTAGACCACATCAGGAGCTGGAGGTAGCATCGCTTTTACCCAGAAACATTCTGTTCCACAATGAAAATGGAGTAGACTTGATAATAGAGGTAGAACCATAATGTCCAGTATATCTGTATTTTTAGTATTGGAAGTTTATTGCTGAGGGATTTTTCTCATCTGTCTCATATTTTTGGATCCAAAAAAATTATAAGCAAGTATTATTGAAAGATTAGAAAGTCTAAATTAAAAAACAAATGTCAAGCTATCTGCAGTTGTTAGGGACAATCCCCTTTGGATCTCTTGTTTCTGCATGTCTCATGGACAGAGGCACTGATTGCCTTTGTTCCACATCACCTTTTCAAAGAGGTTTGTATAGTAAACATCCTTGGAAAATGGAGATAGTATCACCTTCTGTGGCAAAGGTCAGGGATGCTTACTGCCCTTTATAAAATATGTGGATGCCCTAAATTTGGGGTCCCTCAGTTGTTTGGCACCACCTGACCTACTTTTCATTGCTCAGTGGAATTGGAACTTGGGGAAATGGACAAATACTGATAAACACTGGCTGCTGATATTGCCGTCAGTAATACATGGTTCTTTGCCTCTGACCAGGATTCTCCTTTCTTCTATCAGCATCTATGAACCTGTGGCAAGGTAACCTGTTAGCCTGCAAGTAGGGTAAATTTCAGACTCTTCACAGTTCTTAAATGCCAAATATGGTTAATATGTGAAACAGACAAGTATTCTACCTTTCGTATTCCCTTTAGTAGATACATGTGAAACTTATACCCTCTACTAAAACTGCTATATGGAAGCCACAAAATTACCATATTTGCTGATTTTCCTGGACTGCTAGCATTTCCGGGAGACTGCTACATCAAGAGTCACTCTCTACTCATGCAGAATGAATTCCAATCCAAGGTTCCTTTTATTAAGTCCATACCACACTTTTTGTATCATTTCATTATTTGGCTGGAAGAATTAGGCAAAAGAAAAATCAGGCTTACAGTTTTCCCCTGTATATAGATTCTCTAAGCAAAGTCTTACCAGGACTCCTGGCATTGTTCTAGGTAGTACTTTAAATTTTAGCAAAGGAAATACTTTGAGGCCCACTTTTTGTTTCAACAGTACTTGCCTTGTTTGTTTTTCAATTAATTTAATTTTATTTATTTTTTTAATTCTTTCTTTTTCTTTTCTTTAATTTTTTTTTTACTTTACAATACTGTATTGGTTTTGCCATACATTGACATGAATCTGCCACGGGTGTACATGAGTTCCGAATTCTGAACCCCCCTCTGACCACCCTCCCCATATCATAGAAGCAACTGGCCTGAGTTTGATTTGTACCTGAGTTCAACTACTTAAGCTTATTTATAGTTTTGAATAACTGATCTTGAAATTTTACATTTAATATCCTAATACTATATAAGTTGGTTTATATAGTATTGGTTTTAAATACTATATAAGTTGGTTTTAAATCACTGTGACCATACTTTTGTCAATTCAGTTCAGTTCAGCCACTCAGTCGTGTCTGACTCCCCGCGACCCCATGAATCACAGCACGCCAGGCCTCCCTGCTCATCACCATCTCCCGGAGCTCACTCAGACTCACGTCCATCGAGTCCGTGATGCCATCCAGCCATCTCATCCTCTGTCGTCCCCTTCTCCTCCTGCCCCCAATCCCTCCCAGCATCAGAGTTTTTTCCAATGAGTCAACTCTTCTCATGAGATGGCCAAAGTACTGGAGTTTCAGCTTTAGCATCATTCCTTCCAAAGAAATCCCAGGGCTGATCTCCTTCAGAATGGACTGGTTGGATCTCCTTGCAGTCCAAGGGACTCTCAAGAGTCTTCTCCAACACCACAGTTCAAAAGCATCAATTCTTCGGCGCTCAGCCTTCTTCAGAGTCCAACTCTCACATCCATACATGACCGCAGGAAAAACCATAGCCTTGACTAGACGGACCTTAGTCAGCAGAGAAATGTCTCTGCTTTTGAATATACTATCTAGGTTGGTCATAACTTTTCTTCCAAGGAGTATGTCTTTTAATTTCATGGCTGCAGTCACCATCTGCAGTGATTTTGGAGCCCCCCCCAAAATAAAGTCTGACACTGTTTCCCCATCTATTTCCCATGAAGTGATGGGACTGGATGCCATGATCTTCGTTTTCTGAATGTTGAGCTTTAGGCCAACTTTTTCGCTCTCCTCTTTAACTTTCATCAAGAGGCTTTTTAGCTCCTCTTCACTTTCTGCCATAAGGGTGGTGTCATTTGCATATCTGAGGTGATTGAGATTTCTCCCAGCAATCTTGATAAGTAGGGTGACAATATACAGCCTTGACATACTCCTTTTCCTATTTGGAACCAGTCTGTTGTTCCATGTCCAGTTCTAACTATTGCTTCCTGACCTGCATACAGATTTCTCAAGAGGCAGGTTAGGTGGTCTGGTGTTCCCATCTCTTTCAGAATTTTCCACAGTTTATTGTGATCCACACAGTCAAAGGCTTTGGCATAGTCAATAAAGCAGAAATAGATGTTTTTCTGGAACTCTCTTGCTTTTTCGATGATCCAGCGGATGTTGGCAATTTGATCTCTGGTTCCTCTGCCTTTCTAAAATTAGTAAAGTGTAATATGGTAGTCTTGCTTTCACTATAACCCTCTTCTACATGGAACAAAAGGGAGGCAATTTCTCTTTGGGTACTTAAATGCTGCCTTCTGTGCACTTTCTCAATTTACCTCTCTTCGTCTTCTGAGCAAGCTTTCTTTTGGGTTCCTAATGACCTCCCACCCCTACTTACTCATTTCCTTCCCTTCAAAAATCAAGTTTCAGAAGAACTTACACAAGTGTAAATTGTTAGTAATGCTTAGTATTACCACATAACATCTCCTCTCAAGTACTGCTCAAACCCTAGTCAAAAGCATGGCTTTTAGTTAAACAAACACAAATTATAAATATCAGAGCTTTTAGGGCTTGGGGGAGTATTCCTGGTACCAGAAAACACACCATATAACATCTGCTTTTAACTTCTAATGATAATATAATCTCACCTTATCTCAATTTTTCCTTCTATAAAATGAAAATACTGCTCTCTGCTTGTACTTATATGATAATAAAGATTTTTAAAAAAAGGTTTGAGTAAAAATAAAGTATAACATTTTAAGCCTTGATTCTCTCCTAGAGGAAATTACCATTCTTTATATTGGAAAAAAAAAAAGGTAATATAACTTTGCTTTTAGTTTGTGCTGTGTGACTCCATGAACTGCAGCCTGCCAGGCTCCTCTGTCCATGGGTTCTTCAGGCAAGATACTGGAGTGAGTTGCAATTTTCTACTCCAGGAGATCTTTCTGACACAGGGATAGAACCAGTATGTCTTGTGTCTCCTGCTTTGGCAGGTGGGTTCTTTACTACTGTGCCACCTGGGAAGCAGTTTGTGCTACAGTAGCTTATGGTTTCTGGCTTGATGCTTTCTTTGTAGGAAGGTGTATTCCTGCCAGGCAGGCTCTCTGGCTGCCCAGGAGTGGGATGCTTGCTCTTGAAACTGAGAATTCAGTTGTTGTTGTTTCCTTCTTTTGTCTGCACCATGCAGCATGCAGGCCTGCAAGATCTTAGTTTCCTGAACAGGAATCAAACCTGCAGCCCCTGCAGTGGAAACGCAGAGTCTTAACCACTGGACTACCAGTGATGTCCAGAAAATTCAGCTTTTGATAACTTCACAGACAACCTGTTCATTTGTGACTCTTGAGATTTAATAGATACTGGGATGCAATTACTGGCAAAGGTTAACAACAAATATAAAATAAAATGATCAGTGCTCAGGTATGCAAGTTCAGTTCAGTCGCTCAGTCGTGTCCGACTCTTTGCGACCCCATGAATCGCAGCACGCCAGGCCTCCCTGTCCATCACCAACTCCTGGAGTTCACCCAAAGTCATGTCCATCGAGTCGGTGATGCCATCCAGCCATCTCATCCTTTGTCGTCCCCTTCTCCTCCTGCCCCCAATCCCTCCCAGCATCAGGGTCTTTTCCAATGAGTCAACTCTTCGCATGAGGTGGCCAAAGTATTGGAGTTTCAGCTTTAGCATCAGTCCTTCCAATGAACACCCATTGAGGTCATTATTAGAGTCAGAGCATAGTATAAATGGTTACGGCACAGGCTCTGGAGTCTAACTGCAGAGATCACATCTCGGGTATGCCATTTGTTAGCTGTGTAACCTTGGGCAAGTCACCCAACCACTCTGTGCCCCAGTGTCACCCACTATAAATTGAGAATGAGAGCACTTACCTTGTAGAATTGCTATGAAAATCAAATGAGTTAGCACACATGAAGTATTTAGTACAAAATGAACACAAATAAATATTGTTAAGTAATAATAATTGAAAAAATAATAAACCATGGAGAAAGAGAAGAAAGTTTCAAATATGGACCAAAGTCCTGAAGGATAAAATCTGACTTTTAGAAAAGAAACGTTAGTATGTTGATGTTTATTGATGTTTGTAATGAACTACAGCCCTGCCTTCTTTGAATTCACAAGAAGAGAGAAAATTTATATTAGAGACATTTACTCTGTAGTCCTGAATGTAATAAAACAGCATAAAATGTTTTAAACTTGTTGATAATTCTCATATTAGTCTCATATCTTTTATCTGAATGAGATAATGTACAGTTTTACATACCTATTATTGTGCCACATAGACTACAAATGCCCAGTAAATTCATAGATGTTCATGGCCACCCATGCAGAAATGAAATATTTAACTACAAGAATATCTTGTGCTTAGGAAGCTATTTGCTGACATCTCTTCCTCTGATATTTGGTGAACATGCAAAGTGATTTATGCACAACTTGAAGGAAATGCTCCCATAGTGACTTTCAGAATATTTTGAGAATACTAGTAATACATATTTTAAAAGTGCTTTCTACTGTGAAGTTTTTCAATTTTTTTGTTTGTTTTATCATGTAAAAGCACATTAGGCAAACTAATCATCTGGGGAACTCCTTAGTTTATCTCATCAAAAACAGTAAGAGTCTATGGGTGTCTATTTTTAATAATAAAGCAGATAAATTGTGATATGTATTAATTATGGTTATTAATTTAACTTTTGTTAAAGGAAAGATTCATTGTTATGCTTTTCATGTAGAACAGTCCTTTATTACTTTTAACTAACATTAAACATTTCCATAGTAGAAATTTAGTTTAGTTCAGTTACAGCAGTTATTAAAGAAAATTAAGCATTTTTTTGTATTTATATAAAACTAACTATAGTTGCCCCTTTTGGTAATAAAACCAGATATATCAGAGTTCAGATTTGCCAAAGAGATGAACAAAAGGATGACAACTTGTGTTCCAAGTGATTTTTTAATTTTCAAAAGAGTTTCTTTAAGTAGTTGCCCTCCTATTATATGTCAGCATTAGTTGCAGATCATTCTTCTCAAGGAAATTTAGTGGGCCAAGAAATCTAAACCTTACATGTTAGATGTCACTGCTAATTAGAGTTCAATCATGTATAAAGTTATAATGTAAGTCAATGGGAAATTATAATTTCCAGACTTAATTTTCATATTATATATACGATGTAAAATGAAAAGGTTCATACCATATGCCTTTAAAATCAGATTTGAGGGACAGAATGTTAGGATATACTGAAGAGTTCAGAGTTATTGAAGGGAAAATGATGTCAGTGGTTCCATCTCTAGCCATAATTGGTATTATAATGTTAACAGTTTATGTGAACTTTAATATCCAAACATATTTTCACATGCTTAGATGGTGTTTATATTTTTCATGCTAAAAATTTGATGCTGAAGTTTTGTGAAATAATTAATAAATAGGCATTTTTGCTGATGGCATGATGAAAACAGCCTCTCACCTGACTGTTAATTCAGCCATTAAAAAAAAATATTTGGGGGAGAAGTTTTATATAAAAGCAATTTTTTCTCACTAATGCATATTGGCTAGGCTGCTTTGATATTCAAATGCATAAGAGTTAGAACTAATATTATAAAAACTGGGACCTAGAAGCCAACAACATGATCACATTTAACATTATTGATTATAGCTGAAGTAAACTACATAGCTGAGGATTAGAAAAGTTAAAGTTTGCTTTGTCAAGAGATCATTCACTATATTTTATGTGATTGTGAAATTTCTAATTTTTTTAGCTTAATTCAAAGGCTAGCAGACTTCTTCCTACACATCTCAGTTCTTCCAGAAATGTTAATTGGCACACCTAAACAAGGAGGGTAAAACTGTATGTCTGAAAAAGATATTAAAAACTAGTATTCCTATGTGTTTTGTACAAGTGTAAACAATCACTTCATGGGAAATAAATGAGGAAACAGTGGAAACTGTCAGACTTTATTTTGAGGGGCTCTGAAATCACTGCAGATGGTGACTGTAGCCATGAAATTAAAAGACACTTACTCCTTGGAAGGAAAATTATGACCAACCTAGATAGCATATTAAAATCAGAGACATTACTTTGCCAACAAAGGTCGTCTAGTCAAGGCTATGGTTTTTGCAGTGGTCATGTATGGATGTGAGAGTTGGACTGTGAAGAAAGCTGAGCACTGAAGAATTGATGCTTTTGAACTGTGGTGTTGGAGAAGACTCTTGAGAGTCCCTTGGACTGCAAAGAGATCCAACCAGTCCATCCTAAAGGAGATCAGTCCTGGGTGTTCATTGGAAGGACTGATGCTAAAGCTGAAACTCCAATACTTGGGCCACCTCATGTGAAGAGTTGACTCATTGGAAAAGACTCTGATGCTGGGAGGGATTGGGGGCTGGAGGAGAAGTGGACAGCAGAGGATGAGATGACTGGAAGGCATCACTGACTCGATGGACATGAGTTTGAGTGAACTCCAGGAGTTGGTGATAGACAGGGAGGCCTGGTGTGCTGTGATTCATGGGGTCGCAAAGAATCAGACATGACTGAGTGACTGAACTGAACTGAACTGAAATAATACCCTATTATCTTTTGAAAAGGATATATGTATATAGTTACCATAGTCATATATAACATATATAGTTAGAGTTTTTCACCCAGATCAGGATACATAGCCTTAAAATATGATGACCAGCTTGCTTCCATGCACAATCAAATCTGTGAGTATCTAATTTTGGTGCTAAAAATAAAATTTCTACGTAGAATACTATCCATGATCCTTTTGTTATCATATTTTCTCAGAGAATGTATCTATTACACAAGTCAGGCCTAAAGGTCATTAATAATTATAAGGGCTATTATAAAATCAATTTCATTTGCTAGTAATGTTGAATTACTAGGAAAAGAGTAAGTTAAAAAAAATTATGAGATTTGATTTTAATTTTTTCACAAAATTGATCATTTACATGTGTGTGGACTTCAGTAGTTGCAGCACATGGATTCAGTAGTTGCTGCCCCAGGGCTCTAGAGCACAGACTCTATAGTTGTGGCACATGGACTTAGTTGCCCCCAGCATGTGGGATTTTCCCAGACCAGGGATCAAACCCATTTCTCTTGCATTGGCAGGCAGATTCTTTACCCCTGAGCCACCAGGGAAGCCCCTGAATTTATTATTTGTAAATTTTTTGATTATGGCCATTCTGCTTGGTGTGAGGTGATATCACATTGTGGTTTTCATTTGTTTTTCTCAACTAGTAATACAGAGCATGTCTTCATGTGTCTGTTGGCCATCTGTATATCTTCTTTGGAGAAATGTCTATTTAGGCTATTTGCTCATTTTTGGAATGTTTTTTTGTTTTGTTTTTTATTGAGCTGTATGAGATGTTTGTATATTTTGGAAATAAAGTGTTTGTTGGTTGCACCATTTGCAAATATTTTCTTCCAGTCCATAGATTGTCTTTTGTTTTGTTTCTGGTTTCCTTTGTTGGGCAAAAGTTTATAAGTTTGATTAAGTCCCATTTATTTATTTTTGTTTTTATTTCTTTTGCTTTGGGAGGCTGACCTAAGAAATATTTGTATGATTTATGTCAGAGAATACTGTGCCTGTGTTCTCTTTTGGGAGTTTTATAGTGTTGTGTCTTATATTAAAGTATTTAAGCCATTTTGGGTTTATTTTTGTCTGTGAGGGTATGTTCTAACTTCATTGATTTACGTGCAGGTGTCCAACTTTCCCAACACCACTTGCTGAAGAGACTGACTTTTCTCTATTGTGTATTCTTCATTGTTGGAGATGAATTGACTGTAGGCATGAAGGTTTATTTCTGAGCTGTCTATTCTGTTCCATTGATCCATATATCCTTTTTTTTTTTTTTTGGCCAAAATCATCTTATTATGATTACACAGCTTTGTAATATTGTCTCAAGTCTGGGAGGGTTATGTCTCCAGTTTTGTTCTTTTTCATTAGGATTGGAAACATGAAAGGGTTCTGGGGAGGGATCTGACCTAAGGACTCTAAGATTTTTCTTTTTTCCTACTTTGTAAAAGGCTTCTGTTGCACTGTATATAAAGTACATCCACTTTTCCAGACAAATGATCAGACTATACAGTTTGATTTTCTTCAGAGCACTGCTGCTGCTGCTAAGTCGCTTCAGTCGTGTCCGACTGTGCAACCCGATAGACGGCCTCCCACCAGGCTCCCCCGTCCCTGGAATTCTCCAGGCAAGAATACTGGAGTGGGTTACCATGTCCTTCTCCAATGCATGAAACTGAAAAGTGAAAGTGAAGTCACTCAGTCGTGTCCAACTCTTAGCCACCTCATGGACTGCATGCAGCCTGCCAGGCCCCTTGGTCCATGGGATTTTCCAGGCAGGAGTTCTGGAGTGGGGTGCCATTGCCTTCTCCGCTTCAGAGCACTAACCAACATTAATTAGTAACCATCCTCACTTTTATACATATCTTCAGTTCAGTTCAGTCGCTCGGTCATGTCCAACTCTTTGTTGACCCCATGAACTGCAGCACACAAGGCCTCCCTGTCCATCACCAACTCCCGGAGTTTACTCAAACTCATGTCCATCGGGTCGGTGATGCCTTCCAGTCATCTCATCCTCTGCCGTCCCTGATCTTTGTTTTCTGAATGTTGAGCTTTAGGCCAACTTTTTCACTCTCCACTTTAGCTTTCATCAAGAGGCTTTTAAGTTCTTCTTCACTTTCTGCCATAAGGGTGGTGTTAGCTGCATATCTGAGGTTATTGATATTTCTCCTGGCAATCTTGATTCCAGCTTGTGCTTCTTCCAGCCCAGCATTTCTCATGATGTACTCTGCATATAAGTTAAATAAGCAGGGTGACAATATACAGCATTGACGTACTCCTTTTCCTATTTGGAAGCAGTCTGTTGTTCCATGTCCAGTTCTAACTGTTGCTTCCTGACCTACATACAGGTTTCTCAAGAGGCAGGTCAGGTGGTCTGGTGTTCCCATCTCTTTCAGAATTTTCCACAGTTTATTGTGATACACACAGTCAAAGGCTTTGGCATAGTCAATGAAGCAGAAGTAGATGTTTTTCTGAAACTCTCTTGCTTTTTCGATGATCCAGCGGATGTTGACAATTTGATCTCTGGTTCCTCTGCCTTTTCTGAAACCAACTTGAACATTTGGAAGTTCATGGTTCATGTATTGCTGAGGCCTGGCTTGGAGAATGTTGAGCATTACTTTACTAGCATGTGAGATGAATGCAGTTGTATGGTAGTTTGAGCATTTTTTGGCATTGCCTTTCTTTGGGATTGGAATGAAAACTGACTTTTCCAGTTCTGTGGCCACTGCTGAGTTTTCCAAATTTGCTGACGTATTTAGTGTAGCACTTTAATAGAATCATCTTTTAATAGCTCAACTGGAATTCCATTAACTTCATTAACTTTGTTCGTACATATCTTACCCTGATCTTTGTGTTTGTTCCTCAATTAACATGTAAATACTATGAAATCAGTAAACATGCCAGTCTTCCTCAGGCACATATGAATCAAGAACAGATGGAAATAAAACAAAATCAACAATAATAAGAACAATAAAAGCAATTTCGTATCCTACAAATAAAATACCCCAGTACTGCTTTCTAATTCATGATTCTTTCTTTACCAAGGTCACATCTAAAGTTTATCATGACTGTTAAGGAAGTTTAAAAATGCTATTATTTCAGTTATTGGAATTTTATTTTTAGGATTTTTGATTATTGTTATTGCTCTGTGTCCATCTGCTCTTCTTTTGTATTTGACTGTAAAAGAGAGTGAAAAAGTTGGCATAAAACTCAACATTCAGAAAACTAAGATCATGGCATCTGGTCCCATCACTTCATGGCAAATGGATGGAGAAACAGTGGAGACACAGTGACACAGACTTTATTTTTGGGGGCTCCAAAATCACTGCAGATGGTGATTGCAGCCATGAAATTAAAAGATACTTACTCCTTGGAAGAAAAGTTATGACCAACCTAGAGAGCATATTCAAAAGCAGAGACATTACTTTGCCGACTAAGGTCTGTCTAGTCAAGGCTATGGTTTTTCCTGTGGTCATGTATGGATGTGAGAGTTGGACTATGGAGAAAAACGAGCACCGAAGAATTGATGCTTTTGAACTGTGGTGTTGGAGAAGACTCTTGAGAGTCCCTTGGACTGCAGGAGATCCAACCAGTCCATCCTAAAGGAGATCTGTCCTGGGTGTTCACTGGAAGGACTGATGCTGAAGCTGCAACTCCAATACTTTGGTCACCTGATGTGAAGAACTGATTTTTGAAAGACCCTAATGCTGGGAAAGATTGAGAGTAGGAGGAGAAGGGGATGACAGAAGATGAGATAGTTGGATGGCATCAGCAACTCAATGGACATGAGTTTGAGTAAATTCTGGGTGTTGGTGATTGACAGGCATGGCTTGTGCGCTGCAGCCCATGGGGTCGCAAAGAATCCTACACATCTGAGCAACTGAACTGAACCTAACTGACAGTGAAGTGTCCTGGTTTGACAGCATTTGCATTTTATTTGGAGAAGCAAACAAAAAAACTATGTTAACAAATTACTGTGAACATTTCAAATGATATTTAGTGCTTTGAAGAAAAAAAAGCAGTAGAGTGAAGGGTAGTATGGTGATTTTCTTGGAAAAGGGAGTGGACTTTATGTAGAGAGACAGCAGAAAAGTTGTACAAAGCCGAAGATGGAAGCAGAGCCCTCTCAGAGTCTTTCGGGCATATTCTCCCGGTAGAGCGCCCTCTGTCTTTCCCCTCAGGGCTGACTTGCTGCTATTAGAAGGTCAGTTCACTTACCTCCAATACTTCAGCAAGTCTTGCTTGTCCGTAATGCGTACTCCCACTCTTAGAGGGCTTCCCAGGTGGTTCAGTGGTAAAGAGTCCACCTGCCACTGCGCGAGATGCGGGTTCTGTCTCTTGGTTGGGAATGTGCCCTGGAGACAGATATGGCAACACACTTCAGTATTTTTGTCTGGAAAATTCCATGGGCACAGGAATGTCGTGGGCTACAGTCCATGGGGTTGCAAAGGGTCAGACATGACTGAGCACAGCTGCAAGCAAGCAAGCACTCTTCTTGGAGCAAGCACACGTCTTATGAAGTGAAATAAACCAACCATTTCAGAGGAGAAAACAAGTTGCAGAAAGTCAGCTCACAAGACTGACCACTATTTATGCAGAGAAATTCATTAACTGATGGAGAGGATGGTCTCCATGACAGAATAAAAAACAGTTTTATAGTCAAGTTTTACAACTGAAAAACCTTTACTCTCCCTTCCCCCCGAAATAAAAGCTAAATTCAAACCTAAGATACAAGGGCAGTATTTTCCAAAATATTTTTCTCACACCTAGAGCTCAAGGTTTAGTTTAAAACACAGATTCCTAGTCCCAAGCCAGACTTAATAATTGTGGGAATGGAACCTAGGAATCTATATTTTTGTCAAGTTAGCCACAATGAAACTTTGCAAGTATAAATTTCATAACCACTATCAAATAGTGACTCTTCTTATTTTAAGGTATCTTTATTCAAATTTATTTCCTATGATTTAGATTTTACATGAGCTAAAGTTTAATCATGTAATGAAATGACTATGGTAAACTAAAAAAATTATTCAGGAGTTTAAACTAAGAATTATAAAATAGTGGGTCGTTCAGTTTTCTTACTAGAGCTTTGAAAGCTATGAATTAGATAGGGAGGCCTCCAGTCAAAAAAACATGTATTACTGCCTTCTGATGAATGCAAGATACTTACTAATTCTATTGTGGGACATTTCCATAACATGTTCAAGTTTCATTTTGAGTTGAAAGAGTTAAGTATTTGAAGCACCTAATGGCAGATCTAATTCTCAAACAAACCATCTATAATGTAAAACAGAGGATTCAAATCTTCTCCCTTTATGGTGAGATTCTTTTTTTAACTAAGTTCAGTTTTCTTAGTGCAAAGTACCAGGTAACCCCCCAAAGAAAACAAAGTGAAACTTCCAAAGGACTGAGTAAAGCCAGGTTCATGACTGCTGTCATAGAGTTTGCATTCTAATGGAGCGACACATCATAATCAATAGAAGTCGCAAATAAACATACAGTTATAAATTGACTTTGTCTACAGTTAATAATCTAAATTTTCTGTGAACTCCGTCTGACAAAAGTGAATCCAAAGTAATCAGGCCCTTCCATGTGACAATAAAAATTACTACAGGGATTGTCAGCCCCATATTTTGTTTTGACTTAGTTTAATATTTATCTCCTAAAAGTGTCATGTTTCTCTCCCTGTCACATAATTTATCTGTAAGAACATCTGTTGTGTGTGTGTGAGACGTCTGTGAAATGATTAATTTGACAAAAGGTTTTGGAAATAGCTAATAACAGCAATGAGCCTGTAGGGCATGATCACTCAGTGATGTGGTTAGAAATGGTCTTCAGTATTCCTCAAGGGTCTCATGGGTTGAGAATTTTATTCTGTTGGAAAGTAAAGCAGTAGTTTTATTTTTGTTCCTGATATTCCAAGACTCAACTAGCTTTTCCAAAATGGGGAATTTCTCCAGCCAGTTTAAACCAGGTCTTCTGAAAACAAGGTGGCCGGATCCCCTTGTCGGGTGGAAAGGCCGCTGCTTGTGCCCGTGAACTTCAGCCACGAGTTCGTGGAATTTCAGCTTTAGCAGAAGTGTTAGGTCGCTTCAATTTTGTAGAAGCAGTGATTTGTGTTTTTAAAAATTGCGTCCACTTATTTATAAAATGTGAAAATTATAAGACTTGAGCTTGCCTGTCTTAATATCTTTGACTCAGAATAAACATGCCAACTGGAGGAAGCAGTTGCACCAGGAGTGATTATGAATTCATGAGTGTGCTGGGGTGATAAGCCATCTCTGAACCAGTCGCCTAATGGCAATTCCTATCTTGTTGCACATCCACTCACACTGTTGATACCGTGAGATGCATTCCTTCACTTACCCTGCTTAGCACCCACATCCTGAGTGCTAAGTTATGGATACTCAGGAAGAGCACTGGGAGGGTACGTGGCATTTCTGTGTCAGCTGAGACAAAAGATTTGGCACATGCCGTCAGTTGGCATTGACTCAGGTGTTCTAGGCTGCCTTCAATAATGTGATGTGATAGCAACAGTAAAAGCTGAGTCGGGGGAGAAA
Organism: Capra hircus; assembly: GCF_001704415.2. Classification (NCBI taxonomy): domain Eukaryota; kingdom Metazoa; phylum Chordata; class Mammalia; order Artiodactyla; family Bovidae; genus Capra; species Capra hircus. The sequence continues at coordinate 66,642,323 of NC_030811.1, forward strand.
TTGGGTTTTACAACTCCACGATTAAAAAGAGAGTTTGAATCTGTCAAAACACCTTTCAAACTTTCTCATAACCTGCTTCCTAAGTTATGATCCCAGAGGAAAATTAGCTGGAGAGAACTGTTCTGCTGTCCAGTGTCTGTACTGGGGGGCAGGGAGCTAGGGCCTGGCCGTTTCTCTCTCTCCCTCTTATGTACAGTTCAGCATTTGTATAATTTATTTCTTCATACATATTTCATTATTATTAATCATCATAAATAAGTTGCATCTTTTAATGACATAGAGGTTGAAGAAATAGACTGTGTCAGTGTGTGACAGTGCTGCACAGTCATCATTAAGGGGATTTATTATTTTGGGGAAAAAAGCAAGTGGAAAAGACTCAGCTCAGTAGTCAAAAGTGCAATTTGGGGTTTATTGTGCAAAAACCTAAAGTGGAAACGGTTCTGAAACTGTTTAACATATATGTAATTCAAACAAGCTTCTTTACAAGGCCTTCAGTGCATTCATGCTAGCACAACAAAGTTCTCTGCCCGAGTTATTCCTTTCAAGCTTCCTAGTTTAAGCACAACATGAATACCTTGGCCATAGGAACTCAGTGAAGCAGCAAACACTGAGCTCAGTATCTCTCCTACAAATAGCAGGATTCTGGAAGCCTCCTTTTGGTCCCTTCAGAGGCAGTTAATAGTTTTGAATACACCTGGAGATTATTAATCCTGGGAGCGACCTCCAAGCAGCAGGTCACATTTCACTTTGGTAAGAAACCAACAAAAGAGAGAATTTTTTTAATGTAGGCAATTTTTATTTTAATGTTTTTTGCCTGAAAACTGTTCTACCTTCCTTTGGCAAAGAAATAAAAATTTCCAGGCTAGGGAACTTCAATGTATCCTATGAATATTACATTTTTACCTCGATTTAACAGTTTCAAACAGGAAAAAAGAAAAAAAAAAGCTTGAAAACCCACGTCAGGCAGGGTGGTTTTGTTCTCTGGAGTTTACCTGGAGAGATGGCCACCGTGGAAACAGGGCCAGTATGCATCAAGAAAGGCACTCTTTTCAAGGCTGCTGTATGATCACTGACTCATAGTCCCACCAGCTCAGCATGGGCTTAGGTACTTTTGATTTCTGGTTTGACTCATAATTGAAGAATGGACAAAATGTATCAGCAACTTGGTAAGGTGACTTCAAACTCTTAAAAATTGGTGCTCTCACTTAAAATTTAAATGCAGATTTCTTACCGCACTGTATAATAGGGTTTACTATAAATCAATGCTCTTAACCCTGCCTGCACATTAGTATCCCTAAGGGAGCTTTTAAAACAGTAGGAATGTCCAGTCCCGCCCAGTATCTGATTTTAATTGATCTGATATGAGGTTCAGAAATTTTTTTTAAAAGCTTTCTGGATGATTCTAATGTGCAGCCTGAGGTTGAGAACAACTTCTCTAAAAGCAGAATAAATATGGAAATTATTTTGATCATTTGCCCAAGTATATTTTATGTTTTAGTTTTTGAGACCTAGGGAGGGCATTCACTGATATATTACAACATCTTGAATCTTAGAGAGTTTTGAGACAGTGAATCATTTGTATTTTCTTTCTTATTCTTTCCATTTTTGTGTTTTATTTTCTTTTCCCCTGTCTCTTCAGCACACACCCACACCCACATACACCCTAACATCACCCCACACACAAATAGGCATACACAAGCACTTTGGTGTTATAATTGTTGTTGTGGCTTTACTTTGGAAATGTATAAAATGTGAAAGTGCTTTGTATTTCATTCAGGTTAACCAAAAATGTATTCTTTGTCTAACTTCGGTCATCCTTTGTTCACCAAGCAAACACTGGTGGGGCATCATGTAATTAAGAAATGGGGGAAAAAAATTTCCCAACCCGTGACAACAGCAGATGATAATTGACACTTAAAAATATAGTACCATGCATAATACCGATATTTATCTCAATTCCCAGGTGAAGCAAGAAACTGAGGTAAATGCTTTAAAAATTCACCTAAATTGTCCTATCAATTATAATGAGCATGAGAACTTTTTGTTTGAGTATTTGGGTAATTTCATATAGTTTTGACTAAATGCACAGAAGTAATATTAGTAGTCAAATCAAAGTGAAGGTGAAATAATGTCTGGTTCATATTAAGGGAGAAAAATAAATCTTCTGGATTCATAGAGAAGGAACGTCCCTTGAAAGTCAAGTCCGTTCACCTTCATTTTAGAAATAAGGGAATTGAGGCTAAGAGAATTTCCAGTTTTTCTCTTGTAATTTCTTTGCTTATATTAAGAGCAAAAGCAACTGGCTTCTCTAACAGACAAAAGCAGAGTTTAAAAGTTAGAGAAGTTTATAATTAAGTGATTTATTTTATTATGAGTCCAAATTAAATGATATCCACATGGCTCTGTCACTTAATCTTGTACCTGTGATGGATTTTAAACTGCAAGGAAAAAGTGAATATAGCCATTCAAAGATGTTAATATCAACAAAATTAGAAGTATTTGAAAATCTCGTACAACTCATGATGTATGAATATGTTACCATGTAATTATCTAGAGCTCTGTACCTTGAAATAGAGTGACGGTAAGTGCCTGTGATTAGGCCTCATTATACATACTGAACCTATTACAACACATCTCATCTCAAAATGGATTTATAGTAATAAATATTCTTATCAAAGAACGTATATGAAAAGTAAATATTTGACTTAAAAACTGTACCAGTAAAATAAATTTAATCACAAATATGTTAGATAAATAGGTCCTATCTGGTAACAAATACTAAAATAAAAACATGAGATGTTTGATATATGATCACACACTGATGTTTTTTCCCTTTTGGTAATACTAAATGTTCAAGAGTTTGGTACTATATTTCACTCTCTAATTGAACATTTTAATGTCCAAATGACACAAACTTCAAATATATTGTTACCATAGTGAGCATTATTTAAAATATTTTAAACATCATATATATCCAGGCAGAGACTTTTATTCAACAGCATGAATAAAAGATATACTTACATTTGCCAGTGAGATTTGGGCAAGAATATTAAAACTGCTGAAAGACGTTGTTTCTTGGTGCTCTGGAATATAGCTAGAAACACTAAAAAGACCCTAATGAAATGGTCTTCATCTTGGAGATCTAAATAAAATGTCAAAATAAGGTTAAAAGTTCCCCTAGTCTCTGAGACACAAATATTGAAATACTATGAGAAATTCTATTTAATTGGTGTTTGGCACCTACTCAACTGTGAATTATTTACATGGATCCGTGTGAAAATCTGGGTATAGATACAGAACTACTTTTGAGAGTCCTTAGGAACAAGGTAGAAATGAGATCAGTATTATTTTTTCGTTTTGATTTGAAATAGAATCTTGGACCCATTCTGGAATATTCCAGGAGCCCAAGCAAAGCCTGGAATAAGACTGACTTCCGGGAGAAATTACAGCAGAGTCATCAAGAGATGGGCTTTGGGATCCTGCAGACTTAAATCCTAGTCTGAAATCTAGCTTCTTTACTAGTAACCTTTAACACATTGGCTAAATTACTTAATCTTTCTAAGCCTTTGTTTTCTCATCTGTTAAACAGTAACATCTATTTTACAAGGTTATTGTGCAGATAAAATAAAGTCAATCTATATAGAAGGCTTTGCATAATACCCACCACATAGTAAATGTACAATTCTACCATTCAACATGTGTTTCTGTGGATCAGTAGGATGGACTACACAATTTTTGGCACCCAGCAGAAAATGAAATGTGGGCTCCTTGTCTAAAAATCAGGGAAAATTTGCATTAAAAGTATGAACTATAAAGTCTTTTCTTTCTTCACGCTTCTCTCTTTTGATGTGTCATTTTGTTTGTTTAATTTTTTGTTTTGTCTTTTTGCAACTGTTTTAATTAAAAAATTAAAATATTTAATTAGCATGAATTTTACTCATTATTATGTTGTGCAGTGTCAATTTTAAATGAAAGTGTAAGAGCATTTAATTCATATCCAGACTTCCCAAAATTTGCATTTCATGCTAATTCATATTTTATAGCTCATATATGCATATACTTTGTTTTTAATAAAACAGAAATATTGCATAGAACTAATTCAACTGTTTTTATTTCACTTCTTAATGTGTGCACTTTCTATTAGCACTGTCTCCTTTTGTCCTTATTAAGGGAGGACCAAGGAGAGAAGGAACTGTGTTTTTCCTTATCTTCCCTTTCCTTGTACATAATTTTCTGTGTTAAGTGATGGACTATGGAAGTAACATGGTAATAGATTTCCTGGGCCATTCAAGTTTCTTAGAACTCCATTGTTCTTTGCATTTTTGAAGCAAATTCTGGCTTAGATAGAAAGTGTGGTCTCCTGGGGCGATCAGTACCCCATTTACCTTATAAGTAAGTAAGAAATTCACTTAATTGTAATAACTTTGAGTCTTCTTGAATTCCATGTATGTGGGTCTGTCAGAATTTTCTGCTCATGGGACATCACAAACATGAGAATTGGGCAGCAAAGAAGATATATTTTGAGTGAATTTCTTCTACTCACATCATGCTTCATTGTCCCATTACCCTTTACTTAAAAAGCGCAAGTTCAAAGATAAAATTATTATTGTCTAGATGGTGACAGCAGTGTTAAACTAAACAGAAGGCCAAGTGAAGTTGCACAGGTTATGTACCCATAAAGCCAGCCCTTTGGATCAGGTATTGTTTTATGTGCTGAGAAACCTTGCTAACAGTTCAGTCTATGCCATTGTTTCATGGAACTTACTAGGAAATGAATAGTTCAGTGAAGAAAATTCAGAAGATGACAGTGTAATTAAGAAAATAAAATAGGAAGAAGTGTTGGTTGAATGTTACAGATCAGTGATTGGATGGGCCACTTTAGATAGGGTTATTAAGAAAGGCTTATCTCCAGAGCTGACATTTGAGCAGATACCTGCATGATAAATCGTGCTATACAAAGATGTGAGGGAATCAAGTTCCTGCCAGAAGGAAGTACAGGCACTGTGTTTCTAAGTGGAGAATGCGCTTGGTGAATTTCATTGCTGCTCATAGTGCTGTGTCTGGAATGAGCTGGCACCTTGCTGCTTAAAGTGTGATCCCAGGTCTAGTACCATCAGCATCACTTTGGAGCTTTTTACAAATGTAAGAATTACATCCCCCTCTCCCGTGGACATGACTGAGCAACTTCACTTTCACTTTTCACTTTCATACATTGGAGAAGGAAATGGCAACCCACTCCAGTGTTCTTACCTGGAGAATCCCAGGGATGCGGGAACCTGGTGAGCTGCCATCTATGGGATCACACAGAGTTGGACACAACTGAAGCAACTTAGCAACAGCAGCAGCAGCTCCAAACTGACTAAATGAAAATCTTCACGGGCAAAATTCTGCATTTTTAGCAAGACATGGGTGGTTTTGTTTGCACATTACTGTTTGAAAGGGACTTCTCTAAAGGATCAGAATGTGTGAAATCTAATGAATCAGTGAAAGGAGCTTGGAGAGGATTTGGGGGCTAGATCTTATAAACTTATCAACCAGAGAAAGGAATTTAACTTTTATTTTAAATGTGAGAAACTATGGAAGAGTTTTAAAGGAGAGTACATTTGAGAGCCATGAATATTTTTCAGGCTTGGGAACCGTAGAAAGGGTACAGAAATGCTTAAAAAAAAAAAAAAAAAAAAAAAAAAAAAACAGGAAAAAAGAGAGAAATATGAGACTAGTTTACCACTTTCCAAATTAGGGTTTCTCACTGCTGGAAATGGCATACCATAAAATGCATGCACACTCAGTCATGTCCAACTCTACGTAGATCCTATGGACTACAGCCTGCCAGGCTCCGCTGTCCATAGAATTTTCCAGGCCAGAATACTGGAGTTGGTTGCCAATTCCGATTCCAGGGGATCTTCCTGACTCAGGATCAGACCCATGGCTCTTGTGTCTCCTGCGTTGGCAGGTGGATTCTTTACCAGCTGTGAAGCCCAGAAGTGGCATAGAACAACCATATACCTCACCCAGGGGTTCTGATCCTACACACAGAACAAAGCACAAAGGCTCATTGTGTCACTGTATTGTTTTGCATTTACATTTCTCTCTTTTCTACTAGCCGAAAATTCCTCCATAGCATAAACCACATTTTGACCTTCTTTTTACCCTAAGGTCCTTGTGTGTGCAATTAGGTATTTATTGATTTATGTCGATTGAGAAAGTGTGAGGCAAAGATACAGGGAATTTGGATGTTCTTACAGAACATTAGCCTGTCCTCGGCTCTCCTTCATTTTCTCACGCCGTGGGCATATCAACATAAATAATGCAGTAATAGGAGAAAAATGACATAGTTGAACCTGTGACTTTTAGTTGAATAACCAATATATACTTAATTTTTTTAAGCTTTTTTAAAAGAGACTCTTTACAATTCTTTGATAGTATTTTGGAACTAAGCATTTGTTCTTTGAAATGTGTTACAAGGCCCAGGAGGGAAGTATTGAGAGGCCCATACACAAACCATGCAAATGACAACTGGCTGTCTTCCCTGTCACCCCCTGTCCCTGGACATGTTTTCAGAACCTCTTGCCATCTTCTTAGACTCTTGGTTCCTAAACTTAGAATCCATCCTTGTCTAGAAAAATTCAAGAGGCTCTTGTGCTGCTACTTCCAACTCTGCCCACGGGAAACTTGAACTCCCCTGCCCAGGAGGATGGACAGGGTCTCATATGCTATTTTCAGTTGTTTCTGCTGCTGCTGCTGCTGCTGCTGAGTCGCTTCAGTCGTGTCTGACTCTGTGCGACCCCATAGATGGCAGCCCACCAGGCTCCCCTGTCCTTGGGATTCTCTAGGCAAGAACATTGGAGTGGGTTGCCATTTCCTTCTCCAGTGCATGAAAATGAAAACTGACAATGAAGATGCTCAGTCCTAACTGACTGTTAGTGACCCCATGGACTGCAGCCTACGAGGCTCTTCCATCCATGGGATTTTCCAGGCAAGAGTACTGGAATGGGCTGCCATAGTTACAGTTAAAGTTGGGATCGCATGTACACCCGTGGTGGATTCATGTCAATGTATGGCAAAACCAATACAGTATTGTAAAGTAAAATAAAGTAAAAATAAAAATTAAAAAAAAAGTTGTAATCCAGTATATAAAACTATAAAGGACTATATAAGAATAATTGATTACTCTTTTTATTTATGAAATATGACAATATTTTGTTTCTCACTAATTGATTGACGTGTTAAACCTCCCTGGCATCCCTGTTTACCCTATTTGAAAGAGGATTATGACTTTTTTTAAAAATCAATGAATCATAGTTTGATTACATAATCTGAATCACATTGTACTATATAAACTTTTATTAAATCTAATTTTATTTCACTGCTGACAACATAGAGAACAAGACGAGTTGGCTATCAATTTATTTATTAATGTGTCAGTGCTGGAAGTTCCTTTGAATTTATTAAAAAAATTATACTTTAAAGCTGAATCTCTTTGAGTCACCGTTTAAAATATTATAACAGGCTCTCTTTTCATCGGTGAAAGTTTTGGTTTGCGACATGGATTCACTCTGAACACATAATCATTTTAGTAACTTGTGAGTAAGTGTCAAACATTCTGTGCTGAAACAGGGTGCCATCTGTGATTGGCTTAATGGATGCCTCTTCCTTTTCCAGACATCCATCATCTCTATGGCTGTCTGTCTTCACCAAAGGACTAGGACATTTCTTCCTTTTTAGCCTAGTCACTAGGTACAATAAACATTTCTCTTGGAGATTTTATCAGTATCAGTTTATGAACACAAAATCCCTCAGGCAAAAGATAATCTTTCACATGCTTAAGAGGTTTTTTAACATATATATATATTTAAAATATATATATATTGATTGCATTGAGTCTTCACTGCTGCATGTGGGTATTCTCTAGTTGCAGTGAGTGGGAGCTATGCTTCAGTAGCTGCAGCTTACAGGCTCAGTAGTTGTGGCGCATGGCCTTAGTTGCTCTGTGGCATGTGGAATCTTCCAGGACCAGGGATCAAACCCATGTCCCCTGTACTGACAGGCAGATTCTTATGCACTGTACCACCAGGGAAGTTCAGGAATTTTATTTATTTATTTTGCAATATAAATAAAAGATTGAGACGTCTTGCTATTCTAGCCATCAGAAGTGTACCTTTTCTTTTTGGTGTCAGATTTTTTTTTTAAAATCTGGCTCCTCAGGACTTTATATACATCAAATTTTAAACATTATGAAAATAGAAATCATATGTGTAAGTAGTAAATTACTAGAAGAAAATAATAAGCCTCAGAAGATGCATCAACCTCACCTAGCTATGTATGCCACCAGTGTAAAATCCTGAACGCATGGCAATCCTTTGTGTTCCATTTACTTATATGACAGCTACTTTGAGCACTTTCAAATCTGTCACCATCTCTTGTATGACTTGTAAAGCTACACAGCTTCTATCTCTTTACTGAGAAAGTTTACTGCTGAGGCCGTTTAACTTCATGCTAGATTCTGGACCACATCTTTTTTCTCTTGGAGTGAAAATATAACTGGTTACAGGATGAGTCCTGAATCAAGACTTGCTTGGATCCTCTGACTTGCAGCCTGGAATCTTACTTTCAGACCTGAACCTCTACAGTGACTGGAATCATTTTCCTTGGGCCCATATTTTTCTGCTAAAGCTTTCCCTGCCCATTCGATCAAGGCAATCCCAGTCCACCCAACTTTCCCCCCTCCACACAACTTTCCCCACTCCCTAGCAAATGCTGTCACTTCCTTGAGTGCTCATGCAAGTTTAACAAGAACTGATTCTTAGACTTCGTTCTATCACTTCAGCTAACAGTACTCATGTCCTTCCTGTCTTGTGTGGGTCTAGATAATCTTTAGTTGAACATTCCCATTTCCTTACATTGAACACTAATCCTTGGCCTCTCTCCCGTGATCAGTGCCCCAGCCTCTCTCTAACTGTATGAATACAGCTGGATTTTTTATGGTTAGTCTCTTTTCATGCTCATCCTATTGCTTGTGTTTGAACTATGAAGAGGTAGAGGGATTCTGGTCTTCCCTGGTGGCTCAGTGGTAAAGAATCTGTCTGCAATGCAGGAGACATGAGTTCAATCCATGGGTCAGGAAGTTCCCCTGGAGAAGGAAATGGCATCCCACTCCAGTATTCTTGCCTGGAAAATCCCATGGACAGAGAAACCCAGCAGGCTACAGTCCATGGGGTCACAAGAATTGGACAAGCACTTTTTCTAAATACCAGACACGAAAATAACTGGAATAGGTGAACATGTTTTTTGTGCTTAAAAAATTAATTCCCTGTTTAGATACAAAAAAGATCAAGATACCCTGTGACTTTAAAACAATAAAAATGATTGGAAATAAAAACACAACAGGAAATAGTGGTTTGGGGCAGAAGTTAAGAACCATAGCTAGTAGAAGCAAAAAAGAGAATTCTGTGGCATGATGTAATTTTTATTGTTTCTGATCCTAAAAGTCACTATGAAGACTCGAGTAGTTTTCTCTTTTTGACTAAAAGGAAGGACACCATGTTAAATCTTAAAGAGAGAAAAGATGACTGACATTTAGTGAATATCTATTTGGGCATGACTTCATCTAGGACACTTTTACATTGCTCAAACACATCTACCAGGAGATGTCTACAAACTTCAATCCTAGCACTTACTGAAATCATACATTTGTTCCTCTGTGCCCTGCTAGACAGTAAGCTCCTTGAATATAGAGATTTCTTGATCATCTTTTCTTATCATTCATTTTTCTGTTCAAATGTTCATCTCCTAGATGGTATCATTTCTGGCTATTGTTTCTAAAGCAGACATATTCCCCAAAGTCACCCACTCATTCTGCTTTATTTTCTTCCTCGTGCCTATCACTTTCTTGAATTTATGTTGAATTCGATCTTGGTTTCCTTGTTTATATTCTGAATATTTTATTAAAATACAAACTATGAGAACAAGAAATTTGTCAGCCTGCTTCAAAGATTTAACCTTAGTCTTTAAGACCATGACTAAAACATAGTGTTTGCTCAAAATAAATACTGGCTCAATGATGAATTGATTTTTTATATCTGACGCCAGCACAAGGCATAGTTATGTAATAGATACTCTAAATGTTTGTTGAATTGAACTGAACTTCCAAAATTATCCTACTGGTGAGGAAATTGTGATGAAGAAAGTTGAGTAATTTTCTGAAGGTCACAGAGTTAGTAAGTGGAGAATCTAGAACAGGAAGCCACAAGTGTGCACACATTGTGTATCAGGCAATACTGCTTCAGAGAGCTGTGAGAGTAAAGTGCAGACACGTGGATTTCTGGTGATGTAGCCTGTGGGCTGCCGTCTATGTGGTCGCACAGAGTCAGACACAACTGATGTGACTTAGCAGCAGAAGCAGCTTATTATAGGATGAAGCTTAGAGAATTTTGAGAGATGAATAGTTATTCTCAAATGAGTTTTATACAACGATAGAATGAAAGCCAATTCATGAGTTACTTCTTTGTATTATAAACTGAAAAAAAAATTCATAGGATTTACCAACTAGATGTGAGTGATACAGAGTTAATATTATGTTATAAAAGTTGAGCTCAAACTATATTTTCTTTCAGTGGGCCAGCTTGCACATGGAAGTGGGCCAAGTGAGTACCTTTTAGAAGGACTGAATTTTTTTCTTAAAGGGACTCTTGAAATTGCTCCAGTTCTTGAAAAAAACTGTACTTGATGTAAAATGCTTCCTTATACAATATGGAAAAGGAATTTGTCCTGAAAAAAACTTAATGACAGATTATAATAATGGAAGTAAGTTGACCAGAAATGTGTCTATGTGCCTGTGAAATATTTAATTATTTTGAAAAGTAGTTTATCGTGATGGCCAATGATGGTGAGTGGGCTGCAAAATGCAGCCAAAGTAGGTGAATGAATTGACCTGTTAAATGAGATTTTTGATATTTGTTTACCTGAATAATAATGTTTACCAAATGTATGGTAATAAATTTCACTAAGCTGCTGCTTCTGACAATAATTAATAACTACTGTCAGCTGCTTCTGAAAGTCTGCTCTTAGTTAGACTTAATAAACAACATACACTATGAGAAGGATTCATGAATTCCTGGTGTAGTGGAAATAACATGTGCTATCGAGTCAGTCCAACCTAGTTTGAAATTTAATTATGCCACTACTAGAGGAAGTTACCTCTCTCTTCTTCATAAAGTTGTGAAAAGGAAATGGAGTAATATATGTGGAGTATCTACCTAAATATCTACCTAAATCAGGATTCAACAATTCTTCTGTAGCCTGGACACAAACTCCACATTGCATGCCCTGAGTTTGACTCAAGCTAGAACATTAGTAAAGAATCTGATCTTCATTTGTATCTCTTTAAGAACATGAAAAATGCTCTAATTCAAAGCTCACTTTAATACTTCCTAAACACTCTCTTGTTTCCTCCATATTTTTTAAGTTCTCACAGCTTCTCTGATACCTATCATTTAACACTCTTATCTCTCAAATAACAGCAACAAATGAAACATATATTTTTCTACACTGAGTTCATGTAATTACTGGATTTGTTTCATTCATGATTGCGTGTGTGTGTGCATGCTCAGTCTCATCAGCCATGTCTGACTATTTGGGACCCTGTGGACTGTAGCCCACCAGGCTTTTCTGTCCATGGGATTCTCCAGGCAAGAGTACTGGAGTGGGTTGCCATGCCCTCCTCCAGGGGATCTTCCCAACCCAGGGGTTGACTTGTGTCTCCTGCATTGCAGGCAGATTCTTTACCACTAAAGATACCAGGGAAGCCTGGTGTCTGCTAAATGCTGGGGGCAAGTATCCAGTTGCTTAAAGGGAATTTCATTGTGATACCTTCTGTGTAATAAAATTAAATCAAGGCATTCAGCCTTTGATCCAAAACTGGGCTTCATAGGGTTGTTGGAAGTTTTATTTGAGCTTCTCCTAAGCTACCAGTGACTAGAAAACCCCTTCCCATCTGCCAAATTCTTCCCAACATCTCGACTCCAAGCTCCATCACTCAAACTTGTTTTTGCTGTATGGCCAAGATAGTCACAGAGAAAATCAGAGAGATCTTTTGGGGTTACAAAGAAGTTCAAGATTGCTTAATAAATCTTAGTTAGAATTTGTTTCTTCTTCTTCACTTTTGAAGTAGAACAAGACCAGTCCTTCAAGTCATGTTCTTCTGTCTGCTGATGAAAGGCTTATAGTGAACACAGAGCTGGAGCACTTCCAACCTTCTACTGATTTTCAGCTATAGATTCCAGCCCCTATGCACTCTGCTGTATATTTGTTTTAGATAATGTCTTCCAAAGAGATCAAGTCAAGATCCCTTTATATCAGAGAATCCTCCCAATATCTCCTTACTCAACCTCTGCCATTTCTCAGCATTTAGAAGCCAACACTTTTGCAGCATCTGAATTCCATGAGTAGCTAATGCTTTAAGTCTCTGCTCCTATCCCAGGCCCAGTGTTGCCTGAAATTCTTTGTTTCTGGGAGGAAGTAGCCACTGTGAGTAGTTCCAAAGCCTACTTAGTTGCAGACCACAAGATGGCAGCCATGTTCCGGGCCTTTCACTTCTGCAGAAGAGTTGGGCAGCATCTCTGCACCAGTGTGAGTAGCTCTGATAGTGTGTCTTCTTTCCATCAAAACTATATGCCTATAGATATTGAGTTTAAATTTTATTTTCATTTCACAACTTCATGAGCAAACTTTGAAAGTTGTACATGATGTCATAAAGATCTGATTTTCTTCCTAAACGAGCCATTCTTTCTTCCTAAAATATCCAAGCATTCTTCCTCCAGAACAGAAATCTCAACATCTGTGTTGTATCACCATGTCTCTCTAATGTTGAAGTTGGATTCTTAGACCCATAACATTTAATGTTTGGACAATGGGCACATTTTCCCTCACAGAATTCTAGCAGTAAGGTGGATGATTTCTCTGACTCAAGCCTAGATGGAAATGTTTTAATCTGAGATGTATTTAAGCATATCATTGAAAAGTCAAACTCTTTAAGGAACATCCAAGACATAAGAGCTAGGATCCAATAGGAACGCACCATTTTTTTCTTGCTTTATTGAGAAATACTTGATATATAATGTTGTATAAGTTTGAGGCATTTGACATTATGACTTGGTGCTCACATATATTGTAAAATGACAGCCCCAACTTAGTTAGTTATCACATCATCACCTGACAGAACTACTTTTTTGTGTGGTGCGAACATTCAAGGTCTTCTCTCTTAGAAACTTTCAAGTGTATAATTCATCATTGTTAACTATAATCACCAAGCTGTACATTGCATCTCCAGAAATCACTCATCATATAAATGAAAGTTTGTGACCTTGGACTACCATCTTCTCATTTCCTGGAACCACAGCCCTTGGCAACTACCATTCCAGTCTCTGTTTCTCTTAGTTTGGCTGTTTTAAAAATAGATTCCACGTGTAACTGAGACCATGCAGTGTTTAGGGTCCCACCGTTAACAGAGTTGTATTCAAGGAAGCACAATCGCATTTTCAGAAATCCTTTTGTTTGTATTTACCTTGCACCCTATCATCTGCTTCCACCAGGAAATGTTAATAGTTGACTTAGAAAAAATGTCTATCTATATTCTGAACCCTTGTCAAGATTTCATATTACTTTTCAAAGTGCAGGATGATTCCTAACTCCTTTGCCCTCAGAACAAGTTTGAAGTCCTTTGTCCTAAACTCTTCAGTTGCCAGATTTATAATCACCTTACTCCTCCTACGCAGTTTTCCTCCTTTTCCACTCCTCTCCATGTCTTCAGCTAAGGTACAGGAGGTGTTTGCTATCACTCTCAGATAAGGGACAGAGACCTGTTCTTCCTCAGTGCACAGTGGGTCCAGAGTGCACCTCTCTTCCTGCTTCCTCTCTGGTCAGTGGGTGCAGCGTGCATGGGTGTAACATGCATGCACATGGCTCAGCTTTGTTGCAGCTCCCCGGTGCTGTCCTATTTATTTCCTTTTCATTTATCCTCTTTCATTTCTTTTCTTTTTCTCTGGCTATTTCTCTTTTGAACTTTGTTTTTTGTTTTTTGGTTGATAGTTGCAAAAAATGGAACTAGGTTGGCTTAATATGTAGTACTAGGTTATGGAATAGTGGTTTCCAAACTCAAGTTCATTATCAGAATCCTAGTAAAAAGCTAAAGACTACATCTTGGCAGGTCCATTCTCATAGACTAGTAGGTCTGGTGTGAGATTCAGATATCTGTATTTAAAAAAAAGAAAAAAAATACCCCATGAATGATTCTAGTGGTTGAACCCTGTTTAAAGCCTTTTAGCTTTCAATTCCTAGTACCTAACTCAGGGCCTAGTTAGTAGATGTTAAACATATATCATTGCATAGTTCTTAGTTAATTGATAGTGTAGCAAATAGGACTGATACTTGGTGACATTTGTCCCTATGTTATAAGAGCAGAAAGTTAAACATTCCTCAAGAAAGTGCTTCCTTACTATGAAAAATTTGGAGAAAATCTGAGTTCGTTAGCAATAAACATGTTTACATACAGCAGAGCTTCTCAGATCTGTTAAGATGCTAGGTGAACTTTGAATCTTCAGGGGTTTTGTGTATCATCAAGCTTAGTTGACTCAGCATCCATCCCTTTCAAGTTACTTTTTTAACTTTTATTTTACTTCAGGGAACATCTTATGGACCAGTGTTATGCAGAAGACAGTTTGGAGAAAGATACTCTAAGACTGGGTTGGACATTGACAAGGCTGTTTGCTGGTACACATCTGTATGGGTTCTTTGGATCAAGTCCTTTCTGCTTTGACTGCACGTTGGAATTACCTGGGGGATTTTTAAAACTCAGGGATGTCTGGGCATCACCTGAAGCCAACTTAATCAAAATCTCTACAGGTAAGGCCAAGTACTAGAATTAAAAAATTCTCAGATGATTCTCATGCTGCTAATGTTGAAAACCATTGCTTAGAAAGCAAAATGCTAGCTATATTCTAAGTTATTGGCTACCACTAATAGTTAACATTTATTGTTGACTTTGTGCTAAGCATTTCCCTCCTATGTTCTTTAACTAAATCCTCATTTTTTTTTTAATAATGCAGATCCCATTATTATCCCCATTTACAGATGATAAAACTAAGGCATTAGGGAGAAAGAGCAGTTTGCCCAAGAACATGCAAGCTATAAGTTAGGGGCTTCATGTCTAGGGACGGTGATTCCAGAACTTGGGCATCTAACTAGTACTTCCCTAAACTCTTCTTTTGACAGACTCTATATGATTAAAATTAATACATTATCTTCACTCACTATACAAAAATGCTAGCAGGAAATAAAATCAACTCTAGTGCTAAGTTCTACCCATAAAATCAAACACTCTAGTATTTTGACCATAGTAATATATTTTTGTGTTTTTTAATCTACTGCATCAGAGAACTTATGTTAATAATTGCACACATAGAACATAACAAAAGTTGTTCCCCATTCTCCCTCCCACATTTAACCGTGAAATATGGAATTGATTTTGGCCAAATCTTCGTGCGAGTAAAAAGACATTAAGGGCAATTCAGGTAGTCAAAATAACTCAGCCCTACTTTCTCTTGGATCATAAAATTGTATCTGCTGAATTCGCATCAACTAATTATTTTTAAAAATCCCTTAATCTAATTATCATTCCCTATTATTGCCAAACCTCAGTTGAATGGACTCCAAATAATGGAACTTTTGAATAATTGAGGGCATTTTTAAACATTTTATTTCTTCCTCATTGAGACATAAAGAAAGAACAAGTAATTTGAAATCAGAAGCCTTCAAAAGGTGTATGGCTATTGTTCCTTATGTTGAAATTCTATTCCACTAATTATCTGCATATTTAAATGATGCTAGTTTTCTCTTGGAATCCTTTAGAAATCAATACAGAGCTGGCTGGTATGACCCCAGAACCAGGAAGACAGCTAATCTCCCATTTGGAATTTAGAACATGCAAACTTGTACTGTTGTTTATTATTCTTTCTCTCAAACATCTGCACTGTTGCTTCAATTAGACATTAAGTCCCTATGTTCTATACATTCTTTCTATTTTGATTCTCAGCTCCTAGCAATAAACACATAAGGATGGTTGGGTTCTGTGGGAGTACAGACCCAATCTCCTGTGCCACTGGCTTTTGCAGCTGTGACAAACAAGCAAATTGATATTCTTAAGGAATTTTAAGGTCATGAATCAATAAAAACTACTAAATTATTCTTGACATATGTTTACTATGCAGTATTTACAATACTATTCTTATTATTTATTTTGAAATATATAGGCTATAATGTGGCCTCATTCTGTGTTTATACTATATTAATGTTACAGGCAATATCCCCTCTCCCCAAATTCATATTTGAAGTCCTAACCTCCAGTATCTCAAAATGTGACAGTATTTGGAAATAAGATCTTTAAAAAGACATTTAAATTGAAATGAGGTCATTAGGGTGAGCCCTAATCCAATATGACTGGTGTCTTTATAGTCATACAGAAGACTGGGATACTAATAAGCTTAAAGAGAAGGGCATGTAAAGACGCAGGGAGAAGACAGCCATCTGCAAACCAGAGTAGACATCTCAGAAGAAATCAGACCTGCCAACATCTTGGCTTGGGACTTCTGGCTTCCAGAATTGTGAAAAATTTCATTCCTATTGCTTTAGTCTGTGATACTTTAAGATAGGCTTAGCAAACTAATTGGAGAAGGCAATGGCAGCCCACTCCAGTACTCTTGCCTAGAGAATCCCATGGATGGAGGAGCCTGGTAGGCTGCAGTCCATGGGGTCACAAAGAGTTGGACATGACTGAGCGACTTCACTTTCACGCATTGGAGAAGGAAACGGCAACCCACTCCAGTGTTCCTGCCTGGAGAATCCCAGGGACAGGGGAGCCTATTGGGCTGCCATCTATGGGGTCGCACAGAGTCGGACACGACTGAAGCGACTTAGCAGCAGCAGCAAACTAATACAATTAATTTAGCTTATTATAGTCTTATGAGCATATTTGGTGTTTCAGGTAAAATAATAAAGTGTTACATTTCTTTAGTACTTTTAATATTATTAGGTTTTTCAGCATTCCATATTGTTGTTTCTTGGGGTCTTCATAGCCCCAGGACCGAACACAAGGTAGATCTCTGTTGTAACCTCCTTTCCTGGAATGCAATCTAACCCAAAATGAACAAAGCAAATGGTGACCTTCTTAATAAATAGGTGTGAGTTTATGTAAAGATGAATTTTTACTTGGGAA
Organism: Capra hircus; assembly: GCF_001704415.2. NCBI lineage: Eukaryota > Metazoa > Chordata > Mammalia > Artiodactyla > Bovidae > Capra > Capra hircus. The sequence goes on from NC_030811.1 coordinate 66,659,589, forward strand.
TTTTTTAAAACTTTCTATTTTAAAATGAAAAAAGAGAAGATTTTTTCTCCCCCAAAATGTATAAAAAAAAATATAGGACTTTAGGAACTAAGTCCAGTGGATTCTGCTGTCACCCTAAAGCTCAGTTGAGCCATTGGAGGGCTTGGGTGCAGAGCCTGGGCCTCTTGGTAGGGGATGTCAGATCTAGAGACGTGTGTGGACTCTTTGGGTTTTGACATTAAAGACTAGGATGCTGTACAAATAACCTGAAAACTTTTACTAATATCAAACATAGATTTTTAATTGGCCTTCAAATATGTTCTTGTAAAGGACTTCCACTCTGGATATCAATAAGTACCAATAATTTTAAAGGGTCTAATATTGTTGTATAATAGATATTTTCTATATTTAAGTATTTCACTTTCGCCCCTCTCTGTTATGCAGTGTCTTTTAGTTTAGTCCTGTTCTCCTTTGATAGACTTCACATTTCTAAACTGAGCTCTGTCACTTTATCTATTTAACTTCATAACCTATAAAATGGGTAGAATAAGAAACCATGCTTTAATTTAATAATAAACTTTTATTATTAATAAACGGTAATGTTAATTAATATTAATAATAAAATAAAATAAAATTTTATTTAATTTAATAAAGCTGTATTTAATAATACTGTTTTCAGGTTGCAAAGAATGAAGTACATCAACTATTTACTAGCTTCCTATTCATATTCTAGGAACCCCAATAATGTAAGTTTTATAACAACAATATCTTTCAATGGATCTCTACATAACTATTTATGGATTCACATAAAGATAAATTATCTTGTGGATAAGTTTCAATTTTCTTGAAGTACATCTTCAAAATATAATTAAAAGACCTTTAGATAATATAAAGAAATGAATATTTCAGATCATATAATGAAAGGCTTTTATGTGCAATATTTTGTGCACACTTCAGAAAAACTTTCTGAATAGGTATTCTTAACTCCTTTTTCAGTTCAGTTCAGTTCAGTCACTCAGTCATGTCTGATTACTTGCGAAATTCCAAAGCAGTTAAGAAAATACTCTTTCTGTTCTAAGCCTTTGAATCAGTTTGGTTCAGTAGCTCAGTCACATCCAACTCTTTGTGACCCCATAGACTGCAGCACACCAGGCTTCCCTGTCCATCACTAACTCCTATAGCTTGCTATCACTCCTTTCCATTGCATCAGCGATGCCATCCAACCTTCTCATCCTCTGTCATCCCCTTCTCCTCCTGCCTTCAATCTTTCCAGCATCAGGGTCTTTTCCAATGAGTCAGTTCTTTGCATCAGGTGGTCAGAGTATTTGAGCTTCAGCATCTGTCCTTCAAATGAGTATTCAGGACTGATTTCCTTTTGGATTGACTGATTTGATCTCTTTGCAGTCCAAGGAACTCTCAAGAGTCTTCTCCAACACCACGGTTCAAAAGCATCAATTCTTCAGTGTTCAACCTTCTTTATGGTCCAACTCTCACACTAGGTGGACCTTTGTCCACATGGTAATGTCTTTGTTTTTAATATGCTATCTAGGTTGGTCATAGCTTTTCTTCCAAGGAGCAAGCATCTTTTAATTTCACGGCTGCAGTTTCCATCTGCAGTGATTTTGGAGCCCCCCAAAATAAAGTCTCTCACTGTTTCCATTGTTTCCCCATGTATTTGCCATGAATGATGGGACTGGATGCAATGATCTTTGTTTCTTGAATGTTGAGTTGTAAGCCAGGTTTTTCACTCTCCTCTTTCACTTTTATCAAGCTGCTGTTTAGTTCCTCTTCACTTTCTGCCACAAGGGTTGTGTCATCTGCATATCTGCGGTTATTGATATTTCTCCCAGCAATCTTGATTTCAGCTTGTTCTTCTTCCAGTCCAGCATTTCTCATGATGTACTCTGCATATAAATTAAATAAGCAGGCTGACAATATACAGCCTTGACATAACCCTTTCCCAATTTGGAACCAGTCCATTGTTCCATGTCCAGTTCTAACTGTTGCTTCTTGACTTGCATACAGATTTCTCAGGAGGCAGGTCAGGTGGTCTGGTATTCCCATCTCTTTCAGAATTTTCCACAGTTTATTGTGATCCACACAGTCAAAGGCTTTGGCATAATCAATAAAGCAGAAGTTTTTATCGAATTCTCTTGCTTTTTCTATGATCCAGTGGATATTGACAATTTGATCTCTGATTCCTCTGCCTTTTCTAAATCCAGCTTGAACATCATGGAAGTTCTCAGGCTTGTTGAAGCCTGGCTTAGAGAATTTTGAGCATTACTTTGCTAGCATGTGAGATGAGTGCAATTGTAGGGTCATTTGAACATTCTTTGGCATTGCCTTTCTTTGGGATTTGAATGAAAACTGACCTTTTCCAGTCCTGTGGCCACTGCTGAGTTTTCCAAAATAGCTGGCTGGCAAATTGAGTGCAGCACTTTCACAGCATCATCTTTTAGGACTTGGAATAGCTCAACTGGAATTCCATCACCTCCACTAGCTTTGTTGGTAGTGATGCTTCCTAAGGTCCACTTGACTTTGCATTCCAGGATGTATTTTTTCTTAGTTATTTGTAAGGCCTCCTCAGACAACCATTTTGCCTTTTTGCATTTCTGTTCTTTGGGGATGGTATTGATCCCTGTCTCCTGTACAGTGTCACGAAGCTCGGTCCATAGTTCTCTGGGCACTCTGTCTATCTGATCTAATCCCTTGAATCTGTTTCTCACTTCCACTGTATAATTGTAAGGGATTTGATTTAGGTCATACTTGATTGGTATAGTGGTTTTCCCTACTTTCTTCAATTTAAATCTGAATTTGGCAATAAGGAATTCATAATCTGAGCCACAGTCAGCTCCTGGTCTTGTTTCTGCTGACTGTATAGAGCTTCTCCATCTTTGGATGCAAAAAATATAATCAATCTGATTTTGACATTGACCATCTAGTGATGTCCCTGTGTAGAGTTGTCTCCTGTGTTGTTGGAAGAGGGTGTTTACTCTGACCAGTGTGTTCTCTTGGCAAAACTCTGTTAGCCTTTGCCCTGCTTCATTTTGTACTCCAAGGCCAAAGTTGCCTGTTACTCTAGGTATCTCTTGACTTCCTACCTTTGCATTCCAGTCCCCTGTGATGAAAAGAACATCTTTTTTTGTGTTAGTTCTAGAGGTCTTGTAGGTCATCATAGAACTATTCAACTTCAGCTTCTTTGGCATTAGTGGTCGGGGCATAGACTTGGATTATTATGATATTGAATGGTTTACCTTGGTTTGCCTTTTTATAGGTGTGACATCTGGGTCTCAGTAGGAAGAACCATGAGCTGTCTGGCAAAATCAGAAGTTAGTGAAGCTCAACTTTGCACAGTGGCTGTATTGTAACCAGTGAGGTTTATCTGAGGTACAATTATTGCTGATTGAAAAGTGTCCCACTACACCAAAAGAACTTGAAATGTAGTTGGCATTGTCAATGTTTGAGAGTCTCTGTGGAGAATGAATTAAATAAAAAAAGGAAGAAGAAGTATTATATTAAGGAAATTGAAGGTCACACTAGGTTTTTGCTTCAATCTAGTGCTGTTTCCACTATGCCATAGTTGGATTTCAGGGATTTTCACTGGCTGTTCTTTCTTAAGTTCTAAAACAAATCACAACAAAAATCATAAGATAGAAATCTGTACACTGTACTGTTTATTTTATTACCTTTTATTTTTTACTAAATAACAGACTATAATGATGTACTTGGGGCTCTTAACCTTTCCTGCTTGGGCGTCATATTGGTATTTCAACACCTAATTCTCTCCCACTCCTGAGGTTCCTCTTACAACACAGGCTTTGTGTTAGCTGCCTCTTTGAGGGACATCATTAGACACTGAGAGAAAGTCCTTGCTAGGTCTCCGGTAATGATGGAAACTTATTGTTCATTCCTTTATAATGGATTTTCTCTTTTCTTCTCAGATTGCAAATCAAAACTTGATGGACTTCTTCACTAATGCATCGTTTTTTCCTCATAGATACTCTTCAACCCTGTAATTAAATACAGTTTTCTCCTTGATGGTTCAAGCTTCGGGCTCATTTTGAGTTCATCCTTTTAAAGTGGACACCACCTCATGGATCCTGTGTCGTGCCCTCACTCCTAGTTCCATCTTTCCTTCCTCCTTCATGTTATTTGCCCTCTATTCATCCTACAAGTTGGATATTAGTTGTATTTACCACACTTAATCTTTTTATATACTGAAAACCCTTATGGAACAAATCAAGCAAGCATCATTGGCTTTTGTATGTAATTAACCATCTGATTTCAGAATACCTGGCTGTTCCAGGGAAAAACCCAGAGAAGTCATGTTTCTTTTTGTTGTTGTTTGTTTTAGTCTAGCTTTGATTCACCCAGCCTACTTACAGGATAACAACCCTTAGGTTCTGTAAGAGGTTCAGCACTCCTGGGCAGCAAATATGCTCATAAAGTGAGTAAGTATCCATGCAGGAAGTTGTAAGCAAGTTTGTCTCTGTTAGAAATTATTAGGTGACAGAATATTTTGTTGAGGAAAATGTAGGGAAAAAATAAAGCCTTTCTTATTAGTCATTTGAAAGAGAGACTAGACAAGGCATTACAAATTATAACATGGAAAAAATGCTGGGCTGAAAACTGGATTAACCAGAAGACTCTCAGGGAAGTCTCTCATTCATAAATCAAATGATTGGATGAAGATTCTGCTTAGAAAAAAAATCACTCCTTTACATAATATGTTAGTCTCTTACAAAACATTTATTTAAAATATTTCAAATAGTGCCATCCAACTGCCTTCCTCTTTCACTGACCTCCTACCTAGCACCTTTAAATTGGGCAGCAGGAGATGCTATAGTGAACATATTACCTTTATAATTTCACAAGCCTCTCAGCTGGAGTTCAGGATCAATTCTCACACTTTAAAAATTCTTTGGCAGACAGGTTTAAACTACATTAACTGACAAGTAACCTGAAGTGTAATTTATGGATCATTCCTCCATGGGAAACAGTTGCAGCTGGTTTTTAATACAAATTGCCTTCCAGTTCTGTAAAACCTGGGCAATCTTAGAAAAACTAACTGATTCCACAAACAAAAACAAAAAAATAAAACAGAAGAGCAACATCAAAACAGTTGCTAAGTCCATGCATTTAATAAGAGACAAATTCTGGACCTAGATAATCCCTTAACATTTTTCATCCTCAGTCTAATCTTTTTGTATTTTTTACAATTTCATCAATACTTTTCATTACCTCTCCTCAAAAGCTATTATGGTTACTTCATTATTTACTTTTCCTGATTAGAGTATTATTGCTTCAGTAAGAAAATTTAATGTAATGCATTTAGATGTTGATGTCTAGAAAAGAAATCAAAGAAATTTAATGTCTTCTTTGAACTGCATGTATAAGTTGAACTTTGAATAATGTGGGTTTAAATTTTGCTCATCCACTTACACGTGGAATTTTTTTTTTATACTAATACTACAGTACTACATAATCCAGGGTTGAATCTAGGGATACAGAACCATAGATATGGAGAATTACTGTATGCTATATTTGGATTTTCAACTGCATTAAGAGTTGGCAGTCCTGCATTGTTCAAGGGTAAACTGGAAAAGATGTCAATTTTTTATCTCTTTGATGTGTCAGACTCCATAATGTCTATCCAGATTACCTCATACATCAAGTCTTTATTTGACATCTGCTGTATCATGGAAAAAGGAAGAGAGTTCCAGAAAAACATCTATTTCTGTTTTACTGACTATGCCAAAGCTTTTAACTGTGTGGATTACAATAACCTGTGGAAAATTCTGAAAGAGATGGGAACACCAGACCACCTAACCTGCCTCTTGAGAAACCTATATGCAGGTCAGGAAGCAACAGTTACAACTGGACATGGAACAACAGACTGGTTCCAAATAGGAAAAGGAGTACGTCAAGGCTGTATATTGTCACCCTGCTTATTTAACTTCTATGCAATACATCATCAGAAACACTGGGCTGGAAGAAGCACAAGCTGGAATCAAGATTGCTGGGAGAAATATCAATCACCTCAGATATGCAGATGACACAACCCTTATGGCAGAAAGTGAAGAAGAACTAAAGAGCCTCTTGATGAAAGTGAAAGAGGAGAGTGAAAAAGTTGGTTTAAAGCTCAACATTCAGAAAACAAACATCATGGCGTCTGGTCCCATCACTTCATTGGAAATAGATGGGGAAACAGTGGAAACAGTGTCAGACTTTATTTTTCTGGGCTCCAGAATCACTGCAGATGGTGATTGCAGCCATGAAATTAAAAGATGCTTACTCCTTGGAAGAAAAGTTATGACCAACCTAGGGAGCATATTAAAAAGCAGAGACATTACTTTGCCGACTAAGGTCCGTCTAGTCAAGGCTATGGTTTTTCCTGTGGTCATGTATGGATGTGAGAGTTGGACTGTGAAGAAAGCTGAGTGCTGAAGAATTGATGCTTTTGAACTGTGGTGTTGGAGAAGACTCTTGAGAGTCCCTTGGACTGCAAGAGATCCAACCAGTCCATTCTGAAGGAGATCAGCCCTGCGGTTTCTTTGGAAGGAATGATGCTAAAGCTGAAACTCCAGTACTTTGGCCACCTCATGTGAAGAGTTGACTCATTGGACAAGACTGATGCTGGGAGGGATTGGGGGCAGGAGGAGAAGGGGATGACAGAGGAGGAGATGGCTGGGTGGCATCACTGACTTGATGAACATGAGTCTGAGTGAACTCCGGGAGTTGGTGATGGACAGGGAGGCCTGGCGTGCTGCGATTCATGAGGTCACAAAGAGTCGGACACGACTGAGCGACTGAACTGAATGCAGGTTTTTCCGATCTTCCCTGGTGGCTCAGTCAGTAAAGAGTCTGCCTGCAATGCTGGAGACCTGGGATCTGGAAGAGTCCCTGGAGAAGGAAATGGCAACCCAGTCCAATATTCTTGCCTTGAGAATTCCATAGACAGGGAGCCTGATGGGCTATAGTCCATGTGGTCACAGTCAGACGCAACTGATTGAATAACACTTTCACTTTTCAGGCTTTTCAGAGGATGGGCAACAGGTCTAAAACTGCCTTCCATCATCTTTTCCTATATATAGACCTCTTTCCATGGTCCTGCTGCACTAAATACTGTGGCTTTTTGCCTTTCCTCACTGAGTACATTCAATACAATACTTCCTGCTGCTGCTGCTGCTAAGTCGCATCAGTCCTGTCTGACTCTGCGACCCCATAGACGGCAGCCCACCAGGCTCTGCTGTCCCTGGGATTCTCTAGGCAAGAACACTGGAGTGGGTTGCCATTTCCTTCTCCAATGCATGAAAGTGAAAAGTGAAAGTGAAGTCGCTCAGTCGTGTCCGACTCTTTGTGACCCCATGGACTGCAACCTACCAGGCGCCCCCCCCCCCCATCCACGGGATTTTCCAGGCACGAGTACTGGCTGCTGCTGTTGCTGCTAAGTCGCTTCAGTTGTCTGACTCTGTGCAACCCCAGAGCCGACAGCCCACCAGGCTCCCCCGTCCCTGGGATTCTCCAAGAGTACTGGAGTGGGTTGCTATTGCCTTCTCTGCCAATACCTCCTGGAAGGCTAGAAATTCATCTCTTCTTCCCCAGTGCTGCATGGGCTCCTGTGATGTTTAATTTTATGTAAATTTGACTGGGCTAAGGGATCCAGTAGCTGGTAAAACATCATTGCTGGGTATCTTTGTGAGGATATCTCTGGAAGAGATTAACATTTAATTCAGTAGACTGAGTAAAGAGATTCACTCTCACCAATGTGGATCACTATCATCCAATCTGTTGAGGGCCAGAGTAGAATTTACAAGGTGGAACAAGAGCAAATTCTTTATCTCTTCTTCAGCTAGAACATCCGTCTTCTCCTGCCCTCGGACATCGAAGCTCTAGGTTCTTGGGCCTTCAGACTCAGACTTACACTAGTAATCAACCCAAACCCTCATTTTCTTGGGTTCCCAGACCTTTGGACTTGAACTGAATTATTATACCACCAACTTCCCTGGGTTTTCAGCTTACAGGAGCAGACTGTGGGACTTCTCTCCTTCATAACCTGTGAACTGGTTGTTGTACTTAATCTCCTTTTATATATATCTTCATATCCTCTTGGTTCTGTTTCTCTGGAAAACCCTTACTAATGCAGCTCCCAGTCTTGACTCTTCTCCAGGATTTCAGTCTTCCATTCTTTCCATTCATTCTCCAAATGGTACTAGAAGGAGTTGATCATATTGAGCCCCCATGTTTAAAACCCTTTGGTGTAGTGGTTGATTTATTTCAATTCTTTTAGAAGTTTTAAGGTCCTTTCATACTTACAGGGTTCTTCAGATTTCCTTTCTTCTTCAGTCTCACCCTTCACCTTCTGATGTCCATTATGCTAGTCTTACCAAGTTATTTTTAGTTTTTATGATGACTTGTATTCCTTTTGGCTCATTGTTGCTCCTTCTCAAGCAAGAAATTTTCTTCCAATGGCCCTTCCTCTATCAAGGCTCATTTAAGTGCCCCTGCAAGGTCTAGGATATGACTTTTCCTATAATAGTTATTGCCTCCTTGTATTTTAATTGTTTATTTCTTGTTTATGTCTGATCTTCTAGACTGTAAGCAATCTGTGTCCTGTTCATCTGCAATGCACAGCACCCAACATGTTATTCAAGTCCTACATTTTCAATAAAGTTTTATTTCTGACTCTTCAGCTTTCTTTTCATATTTATTCAGAGACAATTCATGTTATAACTTCATTGTTTAAATGATTTTAAAAAGTACTAACAGATATATGAAAGATTCAACTGCATGCGAAATATAAAATCTACTAGAAGGCTATTCAATTTTGGCAAAAATTTAAACATATCTGATTATGGAGATGTCAAAAAGAAGCTATAATTTGCTAAAGATATTTATATGCTACTAAAAAACAAATCTTTCAAAATCTTAGATTATTTCCAGGTTATGCAGTTTCTTTTGTGGCTTTTTTTTCCTCTTTGGCAAGATTTTTTTTTTTTTTCTGTTGAGCATAAAATGTAGTGACTGTTAACTTGATTATATGCTGCAAATGATAAAGCTAAAAAGAGACTTTAAGGAGTTATTCTTCTGCCCTTGGATAAGGCTGCACTTAAAACTTTCCAAAAGTAAATCTGCTTAATTTAAGAACAACCGTAGAATGCATGTTTTAGGAACCATATAACATGAACATTAATTATATCTAATACTTATGTGACGATAGAATGCAATTCATTCAAAAATTTTATTTTAGCAATGAGTAATACTGTTTAACATTATAAAATAGTACCGTGCATTTTATTGTGAACCCCTGAATAACTTCTTTAAATACTGAAATATTCATGTATACATTCAAATAGCAAAGATAAAATGTCAGTCACATTTTTCCATTTGGGAAACTTTAGTGTTTCTTTGCGCAACATGATAAAAATCTCAGTTTAACAAATAGTGTAAGTTTGTAGTTCATTCCCTGCTCTGTGACTTTTCCTGTTTAGTTTTTAGCTTACTTGGTTACATAACCATTGCTTTTGCTTAAAGGTCAGCCAAAAGTAAAGTTATATCTTGCTGGAGGTGAGATGTAAACAATGTCTGATCTTGCCCTGCCATTTTTCTTAAATCTTCCACAGAGCTGGGTGAAATTGTGCCAGTATTCATAAAAGAAGATTATGTTTTAGAATCTGTATTGTATTATTCAATAAATATTTCAAGGTGTCTGCAAACAGGGATTAATGGGTATTATATTTCAGGAAACCAGAAAGGTATCAACCTGAAGAATTAAATAAAACACTCATGTTTGATGCTCATATAAACTGTAACTTAAAATAAAATGTGTGTAAACTTCCTTTTCCTTTTGTTTCATTTTTCTGTCACAAGATAATACAGACTAAAGTGAAATGAGACCAAAATGAAACAAGATTTAAAAAAAAAAAATCTAAATTTGACCTTCACTCTGAAAAGTAATACCACTCTTCAGTCGTCATTGTTATTATGGCGCCTTCATGCAGTTAAAATATCTGGATGAAAAAAATGCATGGTTCAAATTCTCAGTGGCACACTGCACTTCAGTCCAATTGGAGGCATCTGGACATGGAAAGAGAGTACCATAAAGTTTTTCAACTGAAATTAGGGGTGAGGTATGTATTAAAACTTTGAATCATATTAAAAATGATTGGATTCTATGGAAATTTCTTATTTTTTAAAAAATATTCTGTGTCATTACTGTATATATTAAGTTAGATCTTCATTCAATACTTAAGAGAATCATTAGTGATCTTAAATGGATATTTTATCTGCTGTAAAACTCCTAAAAAGAACCAAGCTAAATGCCCCATCTCTGTGTTTCTCCTCTAAAGATAATTCTGTAAATAGTGCAGCTACTGCTGCCTAGAACATCCTTTAGTCATTTAAGATGTATTTTATCCTGGTATTAATTATATTCATTTTTAATTTTAAATTAAAAAAAAATTAAAGGTTAGCTCCCCTCTCCTTCAGTTGTAACCTAGACTTTGAGCACAGTAAAAATAAAGTATGACCTAAAATCTCTTCTCAATGTTATTTTCATTGTTTGTTTTTTTTTCCTTCTAAGAAAAGTCATATTTTTTTAATGATCCAGGTCACATTCTAGGCTAGAGTTAGGAACTTCAGGGAGGGCTGCATCCTAATTCTCCTTTTTGTATTTTTTTTTTCTTTTTTGGATCTCCAAGTAATTTTTTATTGACTTAATTGACATATAACATCATATTAGTTTCAAATATACAACATAATGATTCCATATGTATATATGTTGTGAAATGATTACGACATCAAATCTAGTTAACATCCATCCAAGTGATTTTTATGCACATTAAAACTTGAGAAGCAAGGCTTAGATAAGTGACTTTCAGCCCAGGCTTCCAATTAGGATCTGATGTGCTCAGTCACTCAATAGTGTCTGACTCTGCGACCCCACAGACTATAGCCTCCAGGCTCCTCTGTCCATGGGATTTCCTAGGCAGGAGTACTGGTGTGGGTTGCCATTTCCTCCTCCAGGGGATCTTCCCTAGGATATCGTATAGTTTTAAGAACTGTTGTCACCTGCGCCCTCCCCCACAGATTCTGTCCATTTGTCTGGGTAGGAACACCTGTGTTGTTTAAATTAAGTCTTCCAGATGATTCTAAGGTGAGGCCAGAGTTAAGGGTGAGAGGTCACAAGTATATTAGGAGAGTTGAACCTGTGGTCCTAACCGACTTTGCTATGTGTGGTCTGGTAGGGGCAGGTCTGTGCCGCCTGCATTATCTCGGCTGTAATAGAATTTGGGAGGGTCTGTGGGAGAAGAGACTCCCTGAAGACAGAAAGGAAGAAACTCAAAGTTTAATCTTCATGTAGGAGCTCAGTGTTCCTGAATCTCTCCTGAGACAACAAGCAGAGGGTATTTCAAGTCTCTTCTGCCTGTGAGTGTGAGACCAGCAAAGGGTCTGTGCTGAAGCCTTTAAAGGCACATTCTCAAGATGCACTTGTGACTTCACCTTATCACACCTGAGAAAGAAACCCAGTGGAGGAAAAGGAAGAAATGGAAGTTACTCAGGTAAGTGTCATGTCCTGGATCAGGGGCAGGTTCTCTTTACCTCCTGAAGTGCTGTGGTCCTAGAAAATGCGAATGTTTACTTCTGTTTACTCTGTTGGTAACAAGTTTGTTTTCAGCTACGGTTTTTCTTTCTCTTTTCTGACAGTCAAGTGCTCTTCTCCCCTTTATGCTAGAGCCGTCTCTTCATTTTCTCCGTTCAAACTTCTGATATGTTTTGAGCAATTCTCACTACTGATTAAGGACCTGAAACTACCAAAAATGTTCCCTTTGTGTCAGATCAACTTGGCAATGTGCTGATACCCAAGATTGCTATGTGGAATCGGAGGGGAAGGGACCTGGGACATCAGTGAGGAAGGAGACTGTATAGTCTTTAGGTCCCATCTGGGTACCCCATCAACTCTGTGTAGATGAGGATTTTAAAAAGTCATATCAAACAGGATGGCATTAATGGCCCAGAATAACTCAAAACTTTCTGAAAAAGAAGACTGATTGGCAGAAGACAGGATCTCTAGAACACTCAAGATTAATGATTTAAATGAACTATTAGGGATTACAGATTATAGGCACTCTGTGGCTAAACATTTGAATAAAACTGGTGTTTTTCATGATTAGATTTAGGTTACAATTGTCTTGTTTTTTGGGGGGCAATAATGTCAGCAGTGATTGTGTTCTTTGGAGAGTGTTGCTATCAATTTGTCCCATTACTGCTGATGTTAACTCCATACGCTTGGTGCAAATGCTCTCTACCTGACTTCTTTGCAACTCCTCTTTGTACTTTAAATATATATATATATTTTAAATTATCTAACAATGTTCTAGGAAATGGACTGATGTTGAATTTTAAGATGTTGCTTGTCCTGTGGGCTTCCCTAGTGACTCAGTAGTCGAGAATCCATCTGCCAGTGCAGGAGACACCAGAGACACGAGTTTAATCCCCAGGTCAGGAAGATCCCCTGGAGGAGGAAGTGGCAACCGACTCCAGTATTCTTGCCTGGGAAATCCCATGAACAGAAGAGCCTGGTGGGTTCCTGGGGGGTCGCAAAAGAATCAGACATGACTTAGCAACTAAACAACATTTGTCTTATGAGAAATAGATTTTTTTTGTGGTAGGAACCATACATTTTGAGCTCATTATTAACTGGCAACAGTATCAGTGTACCTATCCCAGGAAGGTTCTACTCCTAAATCTTTCTCACACATGGTAATTTACTTGCTCAAAACGGGGTTCTGATGGCACTTATTCTTGGCTGCCGTTATCTTAGATGTCCCCTCAGTTTGGTCTTTGGCTTCTATTAACTACATGTGAGCCTTGCTGAAAATAGTTTTCCATATCAGCATCTTCCCAGCATCACACCTCCAGAGTGTCAGAGAGATGCCTTTGACAGAATCCATTAAGGTTAACATTAAATTTTAACATTAAAACTTGGCCTGAAAAAGAGAGTCTAGGTATTTTTATACTTCACAGATGTGCTGTTTTGGCTCATGGATAAGAAGCAAGAAAACAAAGCAATTAAGTTTGAATTTGAGAAGCAATTAACTTTGCCTAAACTTTGACTGCTTTTCTTTTCATTTCCTATTCCTTGAAAGTGAAATTATTGTTGGGGAGCTAACAGTTTCCATCTACAGTTAGCACAAGCATATTAGAAAGTACCATCCTGAGCTAGTAGTAGTGTTAAAATCAGCGCAATAGATGAACTTTCTTTATGCTTATACAGAAACTTTACTGGCAATTTCATTTGTCAATTTCCTTAATTAATATAGCCTAACCTACTGCAATAGAATTTTAAACTCCTGAGGAAGAAACTATGTATTATTTCTTAATATCCTTTCTTCCCTTTTTCTATGGTGATACAATTTGTGATTTTTAACTGAACATATGCTATCCTAAACTGAAACTTACATTTTCCCGCTTCTGTTATCTAGGAGTGATTTGGGTACATTTAGGTTCTGACAGATGGAATGAAAGGAAAAGTGGTATGTCAAATTTCTAAGATATTTGCTTGTTGAGAGAAGGCATACTTTTCTTCCTTTTCTACCTTCTGGCTGGTGGGAATGTGGACATGATGGCCATAGCTGGCATAGTCGCCCTAGACATGAGATGACGTGGGTGATGTAGGTCATGGTAAAGCAACAACATAGAAGGAGCCTGGGTCTCTGGAAGTAACATACTGAATCTGGGTCACTGACCTCTGAGCTTACTTGTACCTGACTCTTATTGATAATGAAGAAGCATAAATGACTGCTTTATGATACCTATTGCAAGCAATATAATTGCTCCTCAGTAGCTTAGCCTATACTAATGAATAATGATTATAAAATTTTTATGGCATATCATATTACAGTGGTGGCTCAGATGGTAAAGCGTCTGCCTGCAGTGCGGGAGACCCAGGTTTGATCCCTGGGTTGGGAAGATCTCCTGGAGAAGGAAATGGCACCCCACTCCAGTATTCTTGCCTGGAGAATCCCACAGACGGAGGAACATGGTAAGCTACAGTCCATGGGGTCGCAAAGAGTCGGACACGACTGAGCGACTTCACTTATATTACAGTCATGTGCATAATACAGTATTAGAAACATTTTTACTTTTTTAAAAAAAAACACCTATGATGATAGGTTGATAGGCAATTTTGCTCTCAGAGGTATACTGTATTATAATGTAATTCTTTGCAAGCAAAGTTATAAAATGATAAGACAACTAACACATTTTTGTTAAATATCACACACCTATGCCTATATATGGATAGGCATACAAGTCTGGCACACAATGTCCTACATTGTGAATCCTTGGGTGACAATGATGATGATATAAATATATCTCATTCAGTTTTTGCTCTACCATTTTTACTTTCCTCATGAAGACACTCACACACGTGCACAATAGATAAGTTTATTAACAGTGAGGCATGATGACTATTAGAAAGGGATCATCAGAGTTCCTCATCATCTTCACATTGACTAGGCTGAGCAAGAAGTAGAAGAGGGATTGGTGTCACTGTCTCGGGGGTGATAGAGGTAGAAGTGGAGGCAGGAGAGGTAGGTGCGCTCGGTGTTACTTTATGGAAATATGTCATAATTTGTCTGACCGTACTGATTTTTAATTTCTCTAAAAATGCTTCTATATAATACCAATCCCTCCACCCCTAGCTTTAATTTCAGCACCAGTACCATAAAGGGGTGCACGTCATAACAGAAGTTGAAAGCAAGTCTTGTGCAAAAGGAGACCGTCTACCGGATTGTCACACATCAGTGTCTTTGCTGGCACTGCTTTTCCCATCTTCCTCAGAATGGTTCATCTCTTTTCATCTTCCTCACCTGAACCTCAGCACTGGTTCAGAAGCACTCATTCTCATCCAGTTGTCATGTGTGAATTCCTCTGGTGTGGTGTTTATTTGCACTTTAATTCCTCTAAGATCCACATCTTTTTGGCCATATCCACCATCTCTTTTGTGGTTTCTTTGATGGGTTCTGTTCTAAATCCTTTGAAGTTTGGCATAATGTCTAGAGACAGTTTTCTCCAGAAAGAATTTACTGTTTTGGACTTGATGGTTTTCATGGGTTTTTCTGTAACAACGATGACACCTTCAAGGATTGCCAATTGTGTAATCCTTCCAGATCTTCATGATTTTCTCTTTATCTGGGTTCTTTTCTGTAGTATTGACAGTACTTTCCATACTGTACCATGTGTAATGAACCTTAAAGACACTCATGACCCCCTGATCTAGAGGCTAAGTTAGAGATGATGTGTTTGAGGAAGAGTAGACCACTTCATTGTTTCAGTGTTACATAGTTCTAGGTGGCCAGGGACATTGTCTAGTATAACAACAATGAATATTAAAAGGCAGCCCCTTATTGGCAAGGTACTTCCTGACTTTAGGGACAAAGCAGTGATGAACCAATCCAGAAAAATGGTTCTCATCCAGAATTTCTTGTCGCCCAAGCAAAAGACTGGCAGCTGGTGGTGGTTTTTTTTTTCCCCCATCAAGGCTCAGGGCTTAGAGGCTTTATAGGTAAGGGCAGTTCTGATCACAAATCTACTACATTTGCCCAAAACTGTGCTTTAGCCTATCCCTCCCTGCCTTAAATCCTGGTGTTCACCTCTCTTCCTTACTAATAAATCTATTTTGTAGCATTTTTCCCCAGAATAGGGCACTTCAGTCTACATTAAAAACTTGTTCAGACAGATATCCTTTCTCTTCAATGACTGTCTTAACAGCATCTGAGAACTCATCTCTGATGTCTTGATTAGTAGAAGCTGCTTCTCCTGTTATATTGACATTTTAAAGCCAAATAAATCTCTTTTTAGAATTATCAAGCCATCCTTTCCTGGCATGAAGTTCTTTAGCTTGAGATGTTTAAATTTTTGCCTTAAGTTATTGTATACTGACTTTGCTTTTACTTAAATCATGTTAGAGTCTTATTGGTATGACTTTCTTATGGCAATCTTGTACCCACATAAAAGCTTCATTTTCAACATGAGAAAAAAATATTTCACCAAAAGTGTAAGGATTTTGCATCTGCTGGTGCAGCTGCAGTGATGGCTTCATGAATTTCCTCTTCTTTTTTTATGATGGTTCTTATCATGAAACAAATGTGGGCAGCTGTAGCTGCAGACCTCAATCTATGGCACATATCAAGCAATCCAAATTTTCTTGTCACGTCATGACTTTTCTTTGTTCCTTAGGAAAACTGGCAGCATTACTAGTGGGACTTGGTATGGTTTTCATGATGCTATTCAAGATTTACATTTCACACTACGAAAAACATGTGAGAACCAGGAGAGATCACTTTTTACTGTGACATACAATTTACTGAAGAGAAAACTTGTCGCATGGAGATGATTAGCATCACATGGCATTATAAGCAGACACTTGCAGTAACAGAAGGTGGCTATGAAACTTTTACAGTAAGTACAGTATGACTATAGCTAAATTTATGCAGTTATGACTTAATACTGCATGTTTAAGTTTCTGTACATTTCTCTGAACTGAGGATGGTGCCATGTATGGTTTATAAGAGTGGTGTGTGTAACTTCTAATAAATCTAGTGTATTTGTGTGTTTCATGGTAGTAAATGATAAAATAGAGTAGTATCTACATATATCTTGTGTATTCATGACATACCTAACATTTTCTTAATTTTTTGATATTTCTAAGGTGCACAGTTCATCTGTCAGTTTTTTCAAATTGTCTCAAATTTCAAAAAAATATTTGAACATATTTATGGAAAAAAATCCATGTACAAATGGACCCATGCAGTTCAAAGTTGTGTTGTTCAAGGGGTAACTGTATACATATAATATATATCTTATATATATGAGATATTTATGTATATATAATACATGTATCAAATCATATTTTCTTTATCCATTGATGGACTAGTTTTGGCTATTGTCAGTAGTACTGTTATCATTATGGGTGGTGGGCAATTTTTTGAGTTATGGTTTCTATTTCCTTCAAATAAATACTCAAAAGTGAAATTTCTGGATCTATGATAGTTCTATTTTTATTTTCTGAGGACCCTCCATACTATTTTTCATAGTTCAGCTCAGTCATTCAGTTGTGTCCAGCTCTTTGAGACCCCATGGACTGCAGCACGCCAGGCCTTCCTGTCCATCACCAACTCCCGGAGTTCATTCAAACTCATGTCCATCGAGTCGGGGATGCCATCCAACTATCTCAACCTCTGTCGTCCCCTTCTCTCCCTACCTTCAGTCTTTTCTAGCATCAGGGTCTTTTCAAGTGACTCAGTTCTTCACAACAAGTGGCCACAGTATTGGAGTTTCAGCTTCAGCATCCAATGAATATTCAGGACTCACTTCCTTTAGGATGGACTGGTTGGATCTCCTTGGAGTCTGAGGGACTCTTCAGAGTCTTCTGCAACACCACAGTTCAAAAGCATCAGTCCTTCACCACTCAGCTTTCTTTGGAATCCAACTCTCACATCCATACATGACTGTTGGAAAAACCATAGCTTTGACTAGACAGACCTTTGTTGGCAATGTCTCTGCTTTTTGATATGCTGTCTAGGTTGGTCATAGCTTTTTTTCCAAAGAGTCTTTTAATTTCATGGCTGTAATCACCATCTGCAGTGCTTTTGGAGCCCCCCAAAATAAAGCTGCTTTGTTTCCCCATCTATTTGCCATGAAGTAAATGGGACTGGATCCCATGATCTTAGTTTTCTGAAAATTGCGTTTTAAGCCAGCTTTTTCACTCTCTTCTTTCACTTTCATCAAGAAGCTCTTTAGTTTTTCTTCACTTTCTGCCATAAGGGTGGTGTCATCTGCATATCTGAGATTATTAATATTTCACCTGGCAATCTTGATCCCATTTTTTCATAGTGACTGTGCCGATTTACTTTCCTCCCACTAGTGCACAAGGATTCCCTTTTCTCCACAATATCACAAAAACTTGTTATTTCTCTTCTTTTGATAATAGCCATTTTAACAAGTATGAGGTGATAGCTTATGGTTTTTATTTGCATTTCCCTGATAGGTAATGATTTTGAGTTCCTTTATGTGTACCTGTTGGCCATCTGTATGTCTTTGGAAAAATCTTTTCATGTCTTCTGCCTACTTTTTAGTTAGGTTGTTTGTTTTTCTGCTATTGAATTATATATGAGTTCTTTGTGTATTTTGGATATTAATCCACTATTTGATATGTTATTTACAAATATTTTCTCCCATTTTGTAGGTTGCCTTTTCATTTTGTTTACAAATTCATTTTTAGATGTTACTTTTTCTAGTGCTAGAAGCTAACTACAGTACATGAAATGGAACAATGTTTTTTTTTTCTAATTGTTTGGGAATGATTTCAATTTAGCAGATTGTATTTATATAGACTGTTACAAAATGAAAAAATACTTTCTAAAGATATAGAATAGATAATTCTTGCATAATATCAAGAAATACTCAATCATTTTTCCCATGGCCTCTTCAGTATTTAAAATTATTCTCAACATACACTTCCTTTAACATCCTACTCTAAATTTTTGTGAAAGATAATCACGCATTTTCTCAGGTTCATGAATTATGTTCTAAAAGTTCAATCATTCTAAAACTTCTTTCATCTACATGTAACTAAACAGTTGGAATTCTGTCCCTTCCATTTAATTTGTTAAGTTTTTTAGATATATAAATTTGACTAACATCGTGATAGAATTTTCAATTAAGCCTAGTTTTCAGGGTTTTTCATTAATATATCCCAACCTCTGTCTTTGTAAATATTATTTATTGCAAATTGGTTACAGTGTTCTATTTTTGAGTTATAAATGTACTCTATGTTGTTGCTGTTCAGTCACTAAGTCGTTTCTAACTCTTTGCAACCCCATGGACTCAACACAACAGACTTCTCTGGCCTTCACCACCTCCCAGAGTTTGCCCAGACTCATGTCCATTGAGTTGGTGGTGCCATCCAACCATCTCATCCTCTGTAGCCCGCTTTTCCTCTTGCCCTTGATCATCCCCAGAATCAGGGTCTTTTCCAGTGGTTGGCTGATTGCATCAGGTGGCCAAAGTATTAGAGCTTCAGCTTCAGTATCAGTTCTTGCAATAAATATTCAGGGTTAATTTCCTTTAACACTGACTGGTTTGATCTCCTTGCAGTCCAAGGAACACTCAAGAGTCTTCTCCAGTACCACAGTTTGAAAGCATCAATTCTTCAGCACTCAGCCTTCTTCATGGTCCAACTCTCATATCCATACATGACTGCTGCCAAAACCATAGCTTTGACTAGATGGACCATTGTTGGCAAAATGATGTCTCAAAGCTTTTTAATATGCTGTCTAGGTTTGTCATAATGTTTCTTCATCTTTTACTTTCATGGACACAGTCACTGTCCACAGTGATTTTTGAGCCCAAGAAAATAAAATCTATCAGTGTTTCCACTTTTTCACCTTCTATTTGCCATGAAGTGGTGGGACAGGATGCCATGATATTAGTTTTTTTGAATGTTAAGTTTTAAGCCAGTAATCTTGAGAGTCCCTTGGACTGCAGGGAAATTAAATCAGTCAATACTAAAGGAAATCAACCCTGAATATTAATTGGAAGGATTGATGCTGAAGCTGAAACTCCAGGACTTTGTCCACTTGAGAGCCAACTTCTTGGAAAAGACCCTGTTGCTGGGAAAGACTGAGGGAAAAAGGAGAAGAGCATGCAGAGGATGAGGTGGTTAGCTGGCATCACCAACTCAATGGACATGAATTTGAGCAAGCTCCAGGAGATAATGAAGAACAGGGAAGCCTGGTGTGCTGTAGTCCGTAGGGTCACAAAGAGGGACACAGGACTTACTGATTGAACAAAAATATGTTAAGTATATTATTTATATACATTACCATTTTGAATAATCAAATGACTCAGAATTTTAAAAAGGTAAAAAAAATGCATTTCAACTTTTAAAAAGAAAAAAATGAAAAGAAAATTGAATCGCAGTGTTAGTGTGACTATGTGACAACAGATCTGTGCTTGAGTGGAAAAAGACTAGAAGGATGTACCAAAATATTAATAGAATAAAAGGTCAGTAAAATAGTATATACTGAAGAGTTTTAGGCAGTGGTTACCAAATGTGTTCTTTGACTAGAATTACTAAAGATTTTTAAAAGCCAGAATTGCCTGGACTCCATCTCATACCTATTGAATTAAAATCCTTATGGGTAGTGTTTGGTAATCTGTATTTTTAGAAAATTTTCCAAGGGACTTTAAGCCCATGGCTTTGTGTTTGTGACCTACCAGTCTAAAGAGTAAAGTGTCTATTTGTTTCTTTAGAATATTTTTATTTGTAGGATTTCCTTATTAGAGCCAAAACGTAACATACCCTTCACTTTTATTGATAATGGTTTTAAGGAATGGCAACTTACAGAGCATTTCTGAATGTTTTGCAAATTAGTACTAAGGAGAGGATCAGGTGATACATACATTAGGCATCTGTTTCAGTAAATAAAGAAATGAGTGTGTAACTCAAGTTTGATATTGGTTAAAAATTACAATTGTTAAAATCATAACTTTCAATGTGAAAAAGTTTTAATATAATGCAAAATAACAACAAAAACTTCCTCTTTTATCCCTAATTCCCTATTTCTAGTCATTTCCAATGAAATGACCAAAGAAACAGTTAACAGTTTGTGAGTATATCATCCATTATACTTTCTATGCATTTATGTTAGTACAGAATAGATTTACCCAGTTTTCTTGCTGTTGTTCAGTCGCTCAGTCATGTCTGACTCTTTGCAACTCCATGGATTTTAGCAGGCCAGGCTAAATTATTTTGCACTAGATATTTGTTTGATTTAAGCTATTTTCACATTTTGAACACTCATTATGAGCAATGTTTTATTTTTTAAGCCATTTTCCATTATTTAATCATATTTTACCTATTGTCAAAGTGTTAAGATGACCTTGTTTTTCTTTTTGAAAATATTTAGCTTTAAGATAATGATTGATAAAAAATTTTCTTTATCTTATTTATCTATAAGGTATATATTCTGCCAAGTGACACTATATGTCATTTTTTTTAATTAAAGTGAATAATGGATTCTGTTATTATGAGATAGCAGAGTCCACCTTTCCCATAGAGGCATTTTTGTTTCTTCTTGTATAACTTTACTTCTCTGTGTCTTGTGCTGTTTGCAAATTGAATATTTCTAGGCAGGGGTTAAAACAGAAAGTAGTCATCCAATGGTGTCTAGTTCTTTCCTCTCACTTTATTTGGATGAACCAATGTCTAGTCTAACCAGATGTTGTCTTAACAGAAAATTAAGCATTTAGAATTTAGACAGCATATGTCTTTAAATATATGCTCTCACTACCCAGGAACCTTCTTTCATAAGTACAGCAAAAAGAGCATACATTACATTGCTATAATGTGTGTTCACATCAGAAGACCTGATCAAAATTTATAAGTTCTTAAAGTATGTAACTGGAGAAGGCAATGGCACCCCACTCCAGTGTTCTTGCCTGGAAAATGCCATGGACGGAGAAGCCTGATGGGCTGCCGTCCATGGGGTCGCACAGAGTCAGACACGACTGAAGCGGCTTAGCAGCAGCAGCAGCAAAGTATGTAACAAAGCTAACAAAGAATGAGAATCATGCTCTCTGGCTCTGAAATAGAGTTTCTAATGCTGAAAGTGCATAATCTGGGTGCTAATTGTCAGAATAAAAATATACCAAACTATAATATTCCAAGAGGCAACTCATCATAGAAACAAAAGGGAAGGGCATGATTAACTCTCATTTGTACAATGCAAGCATAATGTGTCCACTAATCTAGATTTAGATCCAGGCTAGAAAGTATTTTATGTAAAGAAATTATTAAATTTGCACATTAGCCTACTTTTGAGTTATAATAAATTTCTTGAGCAAAAATGTCCTAAGAGTAAGAAAGGGATTCCTGCTTTGCCCCAGAGAGCAATGCTGCGATTAATTCTACCACCTGGAGCAAAAGAACTCAGACCAGAAGTTCTGCCTTCAATACAGCAATCCCTACTGAGAAAAATAATTTCTTAAATGTTCTCTAATATATTTTTGTTTCTCATAATATGTGAGGCTTTGAATCTCTGTACTGTTTAAGCTTACATGCTGTATGAATTATCTTTTATATTTAGGGTACTTTTCAAATCTTGATATTTCAACTGGAGCCATTCGTCTCTTTATGTATTTAATTGACAATCATGATGTCTATTAGAAAGGGTAGTTTAGAATGATGTTGTGAGTTCCAAGAATATACATTTCCCATATATACGCTTTATGGTAAGCACCTTACTTCTGAAATAAGTATTTCTGACTTTGAAACACATATTTCCTAGTCAGTGAACTGAACACTTTGAGCAAAAGTAAAAATATTTTGTGTGATTCATAGTTTAATTTCTTAACTTTAAATTAGAAAGATTATAATACTGGGACTTGAGTATTTGAACAAAAACCATCTAGAAATTCTGTTGAGTATGAGTGGATGTTGGTGGGGTGGTTGTATTAAGGACCAAGAAAAAGTTTCAAATAATTATGCTAGTTTTAAGTGGTTTTTAATACATTACTTGAACACTAGCTTTTGCCCCCAAGTAGTATAATAAAATTGTATTCCCAGAGATGACTGATAAAGATTAACAGTCAAAAGCAGAGACGGTTTTTCTGTCTGCAGTCTCCTGACTTTACTGTAGCATATGTAATGCCCTGCCAACTGTTACCAAGATTAACCACAGTATTTGGTCACAAGTGACAAAAAAAAAACCTACTCAAATTTGCTTTTGCAAAAAGAGAATATATTGGCTAATGGAAATAGGAAGAAAGGGGATGTGTCTGTTCTCAGTCACCCTGAATCTGTAGACTGCTAGAGTTCTTGTCATCCCTCCGTCTCCTCTGTCAGCTTCTTCTGTGTGTCACTTTCCTGATTTGAGGGTATGCTATCCATTTGGTAGAGAATATGACTACTCGCAGATTTAGTCATATTCTTATGTTAGTGAATCATGGGGAAAGAAAGTTTCTCTTTTCTAGTAACTGTAAACCTCCGGGAAGGGCTCTCCTTGGCCCAAAGTTCACATCCATCCCTGTGACTGTGCCGCAGTGTCCAGCGATTGTAAGCCCCAACAGAACCATGTAGAGCTGGATAGGGGGATGTCAGTCTGCAAAGAGTTCCGAGAGAGAAGGTTAAGGGTCTCAGGAAACATTCCTTTGCTCCTAATTCCCCTTTGAAATCTGTCTCTTTTTCCCTACTACTGCATTGTCTTCTCATCTTCTTATTCCCTGCCTCTCACTGAGACTTAACATTCTGCTCTTTAAAAAAATCTGTTCTCTTCCACAAATAGCTCATCTTAACACAGTTTCAACTAGTAGCAATGCAGAAGCACTTTGAGTTTCTATTTGAATATATCATTACATTCACCTACTTGTCACACAAGAGCATGGATGTGTTTTACAAGTTTACCCATCGTCCAGATGCTTATGAGCTAAAGAAGAAATACAAATAGGCAACAACCATGATAAGGTTAATTTATCACTAATTTCTTAAATTTTAACAGAAAATTTTATGGACCACATTTTACTCTTTCCCAGAACTGCTGAGACTTAAACGTGGAGTTGGCATTCTTATGAACAGTTAAGTAAGAACTGTGACTAATTGGACTGTTTTCCACATATCAGAAACATTAAATGCATTTACCATTCAAAAAAACATCTGAGGAAACCTCATTCTCTGAAGAAGAAACCTTTGCAATATAACCTACACTATGATACTGTTTATAGAGTTTTCTCGTTCCAGCCCTCTACTAAATTTAGTGAAGCCTTTTCACTATTATACATTGGTTATATTCTTAGTTCATTCCTTCATAAAATAGAAGCAGACAAAACACCCTTTTTAATATATCACAGCAAAGCACAACTTTGAGAAACCAACCTAATTGTTCTGTTCCAGGTACCGCTCACCCCAGTGTTTGCACAACAATGGACCACCGTGGGGGAAAGAAGACTACAGTCATTTGATTCACGGTGGTCAACTTGACATAGCTGTATACCATCAGTTATAGGACAGCTAGAGGCAAAATATGGCAAATGCCAAAAGAAAGAAAGCACATTTACAGGAGTTGACAGAGAGAGGTTACTATTTGAAGGGGCAGAATAGGTGGGAAAACAGATTAAGGAGATGTATAAGTTTGAGGTTGAACATTTTCAATTTTAAATTTGAGAAACATTCATCTGGAAATTGAAAATTAGAGTTTAGGTTTCAGGACAGATTTCTGCTAGAGTTTGAAATATAGGAACCATTTAATTAATATACCTATGTGAATTGAATGAGCAAATAAATTTCTCAGACTCCCAGTTTCCCTATCTTCAAAATGGAGGAAATAACATATAATGGTTAAGATTTCTGTGAAGATTATGAATTTATGTAGGAAAATGTCTTTGTCCCATTTTTATTAACTAGTACACCATTGTTGTCAGTATCCCACTTGCCATTAACAGTGTGCTTGGCTCTGTCATGGAGATGGGAGTGAATAAAGTTGTTAAGAAATGAATCTAATAGAAAAGACCACCACATTTGACTCTTCTTGTGACTGTATTCACTGGGTATTTGTCACTCTGTCCTGACCCTCTTTCTTCATTTCCTGGGACCTTTGTTCTTTCTGATTCATTCTTTCACTTTTTTTGCTAATGTATTTATTTTTATCATTTTATTTATGAATTTTTTTGTTTTATTTTATATTGGAGGATAGTGGATTAACAATGTATTCATTTCAAGTGTAGGTTATTATAAAATATTGAGCAGAGTTCCCTGTGCTGTATAGTAGGTCCTTGTTGGTTATCTATTTTAAGTATAGCAGTTTACATGTCAATCCCAAACTCACAATCCAGCCATTCCCTCTGCCCTCATCAACCATGACCATAAGTTCATTCTCTAAATGTTGAGTCTGCTTCTGTTTCATAAATAAGTAAATTGGTATCATTTTTTTAAGATTCTGCATGTAAGTGATATGATATTTGTCTTTCTCTGTCTGACTTATTTCACTTAGTATGATAATCTCCAGGTCATCATGCTGCTGCAAATGGCATTATTTCATTCTTTTTAATGGCTAATATTCCATTATATTATATATATATGTATATGTGTGTGTGTGTATATACATATATATGTGTGTGTACCACATCTTCTTTACCCACTCTTCTGTTGTGGCATTTAAGTTGCTTCTTTGTCTTGGCTATTGTGAACAGTGCTGTAGTGAACATTGGGATGCATATGTCTTTAAAACCCTGTTTTCTTTCTGGATATATGCCCAGGAGTGGGATTTTTTGGATCATAAGGTGGCTCTGTTTTCAGATTTTTAAAGAACCTACATACTGCTCTCCATAGAGGCTATACCAGTTTACAGTCCTACCAACAGTATAGGAGGGTTCCCTTTCCTCTATACCCCCTCCAGCATTTGTTTTCAATTTTTTTCTGTTGATGGTCATTCTGACTGATGTGAGGTGATATCTCACTATAGTTTTGATTTGCACTTCTCTAATAATTCGCTAATTATTGAGCATTCCTTCATGTGCCTGTTAGCCATCTGCATGTCTTTTTTGGAGAAATGTCTGTTTGGGTCTTTTGAATATTTTATGATTTTTTTTTTTTTTTAACATGGAGCTGCATGTACCATTTGTAAATTTTGGAGACTAATCCCTTGTCAGTTGCATCATTTGAAAATATTTTCTCCCATTCTGTGGGTTGTCTTTTTGTTTTATTTATGGTTTCCTTTGCTGTGCAACAGCTTTTCAGTTTCAGTAGGTCCCATTTGTTTATTTTTTGTTTTATTTCTATTACTCTAGGAGATGACTGGAAAAAGATATTATTGTGATTTATTTCAAGAGTGTTCTGCCTATGTTTTCCTCAAAAGTTTCATAGTATCTGATCTTACATTTAGGTCTTTAATTCATTTTGAGTTTATTTTTGTGTTTGATGTTCAAGACGTTTCTTTTTTTTTTTTTTTTTTATGTAGCTGTCCAGTTTCCCAGTACCATTATTGAACAGACTGTCTTTCAACTTTTCAGCATGGAGTATGATATTAGCTGTAGATTTGTTATATATGGCATTTATTATGTTCAGGTAGGTTCCCTCTGTGCCCACTTTCTGGAGAGCTTTTATCATAAGTGGGTAAATTATGTTAAAAGCTTCTTCTACATCTATTAAGATGATCATATAGTTTTTATTTAGATCATATAGTTTTAAACAGAATTTGCCTGTGAATCCATCTGGTCCTGGACTTTTGTTGGGAGATTTTTAATCACAGTTTCAATTTCAGTGCTTGTGATTGGCCTGTTCATATTTTCTATTTCTTCCTGCTTCAGTCTTGGGAGATTGTACCTTTCTAAGAATTTGTCCATTTCTTCCAGATTGTCCGTCCTATTGGCATATAGTTGCTAGTAGTGGTCTCATGCTTCTTTGTATTTCTGTCGTGTCTATTGTAACTTCTCCTTTTTATTTTCCAATTTTATTGATTTGAGCCCTCTCCCTTTTTTTCTTTGAGTCTGGCTAAAGGCTTATCAATTTAGTTTTGTTCTCAAAGAACCAGCTTTTGGTTTCATTGATCTTTGCTGTTGTTTTCTTTGTCTCTATTTCATGTATTTCTGCTCTGATCTTTATGATTTCTTTCCTTCTACTAACTTCGGGGTACCAGAAGAAAGAGAAAAAAAGAGAAAGGACTTGAGAAAATATTTGAAGAGATTATAGTCAAAAATTTCCCTAATATGGGAAAGGAAATAGTCAACCAAGTCCAGGAAGCACCGAGAGTCCCATAAACGATAAACCTAAGAAGGAACACACTGAGACACATATTAATCAAACTAACAAAAATTAAATACAAATAAAAAATGTTAAAAATGTTAAAAAAAAAAAGTTAAATGTTTGTTCTTCTTTCTCTAGCTGCTCTAGGTGTAAGGTTAAATTGTTTATTTCTGATATTTCTTGTTTCCCGAGGTAAGATTATATTGCTATAAACGTCCCTCTTAGAACTGCTTTTGCTGTATCCCACAGGTTTTGGATTGTCATGTATCTGTTATCGTTTGTCTCTAGGTATTTTTTTATTTCTTCTGTGATCCATTGGTTATCTCATAATATATTGTTTAGCCTCTATGTGTTTGTGCCTTTTACAGTTTCTTTTCCTATAATTGATTTCTAATCTCAGTGTTGTGGCCGGAAAAGATACTTGATGTGATTTCAAGTATCTCACTTTTATCAAGGCTTGGTTTCCTTTGCAAGATGTGGTCTACACTGGAGAATGTTCTGTTTGCACTTGAGAAGGAAGTGTATTTGCTGCTTTTGGATGGAATGTCCTAGAAATAGCAATTAACTCCATCTGCTGTTAATATGTGATTTTAAAAAAAATTGTCTATACTGCATGGCATATGGCATTCTAACTCTTGATTGTAGGCTTTTGCCTTTTATCACTTTAAACGTATCATGCCACTCCCTTCTGGCCTGCAGAATTTCTGTGAAAAATCAGCTGATAACCTTATGAGGGATTCCTTTGTATGTTATTTGTTGCTTTTCTCCTGTTCCTTTTAACATTTTTTATTTGTATTTAGTTTTTGTTAGTTTGATTAATATGTGTCTCGGTGTGTTCCTTCTTGGGTTTATCCTTTATGGGCTCAGTGCTTTCTGGACTTGGTTGACTATTTCCTTTCCCATATTAGGGAAATTTTTGACTATAATCTCTTCAAATATTTTCTCAAGTCCTTTCTCTTTTTTCTCTTTCTTCTGGTACCACTATAATTCAAATGTTGGTGCATTTTATGTTGTTCCAGAATCTCTGAGACTGTCCTCATTTCTTTTCATTCATTTTTCTTTATTCTGTTCCATGGCAGAGATTTCCTACCATTCTGTCTTCCAGGTCACTTACCCATTCTTCTGCCTCAGGTACTCTGCTATTGGTTCCTTCCAGTATGTTTTTCATTTCAGTTATTATTCATCTCTGTTCTTTCTTTAGTTCTTGGCTAAACATTTCTTGTATCTTCTTGACCCATGCCTCTGTTCTTTTTCTGAGATCTTGGATCATCTTTACTATCGTTACTCTGAATTATTTTTTCAGGTAGATCGTCTGTCTCCTCTTCACTTAGTTGTTCTTGCAGGTTTTTATCTTGCTCCTTCATCTGAAAGCTTTCTTTGTCTTCTCATTTCAGCAAACTTACTGTGTTTGTGGTCCCCTTTCTGCAGGCTGCAGGGTTGTAGTTCCTCCTGTTCTGACATCTGCCCCCTGATGGGTGAAGCTGGTCCAGAGGCTTGTGCCATTATCCTCTTGATAGGGGATTTCATTGGTGTGACCAGAGCCTGCCCTGGATATTGAGCGGAGCCTCCCCTTTGCTCTGTTATTGTCACTGCCCTGTTAGGGGTGGGGTCTACTCCGTAGTGTTTGAGTAGAGGTCCCCAGATCTGTTTTTAGCTGTTTCTGATTTGCAGTGTGAGATAGGTGGGACTGGAGGACTCCCACTGGAGAGAAGCTGCTGTGTATTCCACCTCTGTTACTGCTACTGCTAAGTCACTTCAGTCGTGTCCGACTCTGTGCGACCCCATAGACGGCAGTCCACCAGGCTCCCCCGTCCC
Organism: Capra hircus; assembly: GCF_001704415.2. NCBI lineage: Eukaryota > Metazoa > Chordata > Mammalia > Artiodactyla > Bovidae > Capra > Capra hircus. Next base: position 66,688,186 of record NC_030811.1, read on the forward strand.
TGGGATTCTCCAGGCAAGAACACTGGAGTGGGTTGCCATTTCCTTCTCCAATGCAGGAAAGTGAAAAGTGAAAGTGAAAAGTGAAAGTGAAGTCGCTCAGTCGTGTCTGACTCTTTGCGACCCCATGGACTGCAGCCCACCAGGCTCCTCCGTCCATGGGATTTTCCAGGCAAGAGTACTGGAGTGGGGTGCCATTGCTTTCTCCACCTTCTTGATACTAACATCAAGGAAATAACTTCAATAAGGTAACTTCATGTTTTAAGAGTAAAATCTGCTAACTTAAGAGATTTTACCAAAGAAAAAAGGATACAAAAGGACATTCTTGCCATCAATAAAAATGCGACACTTACCAGAACAGTCTGATTTGTGAATACTGATTCTCCCAGTTCCAAGAGCTGTCCTATGACCCACACCTGAGATGAAGGCAACCAGTAGCTTGCTGGAGATAGTCTAGAGATGCTCATCTGTGAATGTGCTCTGTTGTGCCCTTTTGCCTGTTGTGTGGACTCACAGGTGCACTGTTGTTGGCACTGCCCTCGATCCCACCTTAACTGTGGGTGTGCTGGCAGTTGGCCCTGGTGATGTGGAGGCATTGTCTTCACCTGCCACCAACAGAAGGTATATGAAGGTGAAAATTAACATTAAGTGAGATTTAATCTCAACAACAGCCATGTTGTTGCACATGCCAGGATTTCCTTCTTTCTCACGGCTCAGTAATATTCTAGTGCGTATGTGTGTGTGTCTTATTCATATGTCGATCAGCACACTTAGGTGTTTTACATCTTGACTATTGTGAATAATGCCACAGTGAACATGGGAATGCAGGTATCACTTTGACAATCCTCTTTTCCTCTCCTTTGGGTATGTACCCAGAAGTGGGATTGTTGGATTACACGGTAGTTCTGTTCTTAAATTTTTTTACATATAATTCTATTCTTAATCAAGAGCACCTTGAACCTATTTTATAGATTCTTTTCAAAGATTTATCACTGGATTTATCATTTCTATCTTTTAAAAAAGTATTAGTTTTTATTTAAGTCTAAAAGTTTCAAATGTAATTTGTTTTCTTTGCTGCTGCTCAGTCGATTCAGTCATATCCAACCCTGTGCGACCCCATAGACGGCAGCCCCCCAGGCTCCTCTGTCCCTGGGATTCTCCGGGCAAGAACACTGGAGTGGGTTGCCATTTCCTTCTCCAATGCACGCATGCATGCTAAGTCGCTTCAGTCATGTCTTACTCTATGCGACCCCATGGACAGCAGCCTACCAGGCTCCTCCATCCACAGGATTCTCCAGGCAAGATTCTCCACCCCTCCAGGAGTGGGTTGCCATTTCCTTCTCCATTGTTTTCTTTCAGTTCAGTTCAGTCGCTCAGTCGTGTCCGACTCTTTGCGACCCCATGAATCGCAGCACGCCAGGCCTCCCTGTCCATCCTTAAAATGAATACTGTTTTATTGTGTATCTTTTAATTTTGTTAATAAAGGCATTTGAGGCTCTACGTTGCTCTGAGTGCAGTTTTTCCTGTATTTTCTAGGTTTAGATTCAAAATGTTCTTAATTTCTTTGTATTCTCACTTTTTTATTTAATTATTTTCAGAAGTTTGTTTCTTAATTTTAAAGTAGTTTGGAAAGCTTTGATTATTATTACTTCTTTAGTATGTAAGAATCAATTACTTATATATATACTACTCATGAACAATGAGAAATTGAAATTTTTAAATTCCATTTAAAATAGCATCAAGATTGTTGGGAGACAATTCTTTATTCGTTTCTCTCATTTCTGCATGTCTCATCAGTGTAGACCCTGCCTATCTTTGTTCTGAGCCATGTTTTCAAGTATGCTTTTGTCACAAAAAACACTGAAAGGCAGAGGTAGTGCCTCCCTACAGAGCAAATTGTAGGCTTACTGGTGCTTACTGTAAAATGTTGCAGTCTCTAAGATTGTGCAGTTATCATGAGAACTTTTTTTAATCTTCCCATAGGAATTGGGGTTTGGAAAAGTTGTGCAAATGCTGATACCCTGGCTAGTACTATTATTCTTGAACTGTTTTTTTGTCTCTGACCCAGAACTCACCTGTCTTCTGCCAGCAGCCATGTGACTGTGACAGGCTAACTTGTTAGCTTGCAAGTAGGGTAAACTTTCAGAATCATCACGGTTTTTCACAGAAATACTTAGAAAAAAATCTAACAAAACATGTCGAAAACCTTTATATTCAAACTATAAACATCACTGATATTAAGGGAAAAAAGCAAGATGGAGAGAACATTATTATTGATTGAGAATCTCAATATTGTTATGTTTACTTTTCCTGTCTTTAGTATATAGATTCAATGAAATCTTTTCAAAAACTTCAGAAGGCTATTTTTAAGATATGACAGATTATTCTAAGATGTATATAGTTAATTTATTATTTATTTTTTTAATATAAATTTATTTAATTGGAGGCTAATTACTTTACAATATTGTAGTGGTTTTGCCATACATTGACATGTATCTGCCACGGGTGTACATGTGTTCCCCATCTTGAGCCCCCTTCCCACCTCCCTCCCCATCCTATCCCATCCCTCTGGGTCATCCCAGTACACCAGCTCTGAGCACACTGTATCATGCATCGAACTATAGTGAATTTAAAATCAAACCAATTTTTAAAAGGAGCAGTGTTGGAAGACTTGTACCATATAATTTCTAGACTGAAGATAAACTACAGCTATAGTGTAGTATCCAGGTAACACCAGGAAAACAAGTTGATGGAACAGAATAGAGAGCCCAGAAAGAGACCAAAAGATTTATGGTCATTTGATTTTTAATGAAACTGAAAATTAGTCGAACATGGAAAGGAGAGTATTTTCAGCAAATTGCACTGGAACAACTGGATATCAATATGAAAAAAGTGAAATAGGTCCTTCTCTCTCGGTACACAGAACAATTTGAGATAGATCATAAAACTCAGAGCCATAAAACTTCTTAAAATTTAGAAATCCTCCTTTGTAACCTCAAAGTAGGCAAGGAATTCTTGAACAGGTCACAATAAACACAAACCATAAGACTTTAAAAATAAATTGAACATTATTAAGATTTAACATTTTGGCTCTATCAAAAGACTCCATTAAGATATGAACAGGGCTTCCCTGGTGGTTGAGTGGTAAATAATCTACATGCCAATGAAGGAGACATGGGTTCAATCCCTGACCCAGGGAGAACCCACATGCTGGGGAGCAACCAAGTCGAAGCACCCCAGCTATTGAACCTCTGCTCTAAAGCCTAGGAGCTGCAACTACTGAGCCCATGTGCCACCACTACTGAAGGCCGCACGCGCTCGGGCTTGTCGACAGTAAGAAAAGTCACCACAGTTAGAATCCTGCAGCAGCACAAGTAGAGAGTAGCCCCCACTGTCTGCAAGTAGAGAAGCTGTGCACCAACAAAGATACAGCACAACCAAAAATGAATGAATAAAGTTATTTTTTTTTAAGGCATATGAACAGACAAGTTACTGTCTGGGGGAAAATAATTACAGCAAATATATCTAACAGAGGATTCGTACCCAGAATACAAGTACTCAGACATACACAATTAATAGAAATTCATGCAACTCAGTATAAAAATGGGCAAGATATATAAATGGTTAATAAATGTTTGAAAAATTTCAACCTTATTAGCAAAGAAATTCAAATTAATATCACAATGAGATAACATTTTTACCTACTACAGCAGTTAAAATTAAAAATAAAATACAACATGAAATATTAGCAAGCATGTTGAGCAACTGGAATACTTCCTTATTGCTTGTGGGATTGTTCAATAATATAAGTTCTTTGAAATACTCTTTGGCAGTTTTTCATAAAGTTAGTTGTAAATCTCACTCCCATGTATTTACCTGATAAATATATGTACACATAGACTTGTATTCAAATGTTCATAGTAGATTTATTAATAGCAAGCAAAGCTTCAAATAACCCAAATGTCCATCAGTGGGTAAGTGGATACATAAGCATAGTATATCTACATAAATGAAATAATGCATGGTAATTATAAGGAAGAAACCACTGACACATGCAATAATGTAGATGGCTATTAAAATTGTAATGTTAAGCTAAGATATCCCAGACAAAACAGAATAGACAGCGTTTGAATCCATTATGATGAAATCTAGACTAAGGCAAAACTAATTCATCTCAATAGAAATTAGATAGTGGTTGAGGGGGGTTGCAATCAGTGAAGAGGACTAATAGAAAAAGGTTGGAAGTCTTAGATGGTTAAAATATTTTACAGTTTGTTTTGGGTGATAGTTACATATATATATATACACACACATATCAAACTAAGCATGTATAATCTGTGCACTTTATTACATATTAATAATGTATATTAATTTAAAATATGAAAATATCTGATGCTTTAGGGAGGTAGAATAATTCACTTACTTACCCATAGATATGGTAGAAAAAATTCAGACACTACAGATTAGGCACACATTTACCCTTTGGCTGAAGAACAACTCGTGTTTATTTGGGCTGAGAAGCAAACAAACAATTATCCTGAAACATCAGTTTAAGTGCTGGGCACTAAGGCAGTTGCCAAGGCATAAACTCTTTTTTTTTTTTTTGCCTGCATATTGTATTTTACTTTATTTATAATTTTAAAATTATATTTATTTTTAATTGATGATTGCTTTACAGTATTGGCTTGATTTCTGTTATAAGTCAATATGAATTAATCATAGGTGTATGTATGTCCCTTCCCTCTTGAACCTTCCTCCCACCTCCCACCCTTCCCCACCCCTGTAGGTTATTACGGAGCCCCAGTCTGAGTTCCCTGAGTCATACAGCAAGTTTCCACTCCTATCTATTTTACATATGTTAGTGAATATGCTTCCATGCATCTCACTCTCTCCATTGATCTTACTCTCTCCTTCGTCTCCCCTGCCCTTGTCTGTAGGTCTGTTCTCTATGTCTGTGTCTCTGTTTCTGTCCAGCATATATATTCATCAGTACCATCTTTCTAGATTCCATATATATGCATTAATATACAATATTTGTTTTTCTGTATATTTGTATAATAGGCTCTTGGTTCATACATCTCATTAGAACTAACTCAAATGCATTCCTTTTCATGGCTGAGCAGTATTCCATTGTATGTATGTACCACAGTTTCTTTTTCCATTCATCTGTTTAAGGACATCTAGGTTGCTTCCATGTCCTATGCATGCTTTCTAAGTCACTTCAGTCATATCCAACTCTTTGTGACCCTATAGACTGTAGCCTGCCAGGCTCCTTTGTCCATGGGATTCTCCAGGCAAGAATACTGGAGAGGATTGCCATGCCGTCCTCCAGGGAATCTTCCCTACCCAGGGAGCAGATCCAGGTCTCATGTCTCCTGCATTGGCAGGTGGGCTCTTTACCACTAGCCCCACTGGGAAGCTATTGTAAATAGTGCTGCAATGAAAATTGAGGTACATGTGTCTTTTTCAGTTTTGGTTTCCTCAGAGTATATGCCTAGAAGTGATATTGCTGGGTCACTTGGTAAGCTCTTTCTTTATAGTTCTGAATAGTGTTCTTTTGTACTCTGCAGGTTTAGGGAAAAAAACAAACATGTTAAATTATTGTGTTCTCTACTGCTTCATTACAAATTACCCCAAAACTTATTGGCTTAAAACAACATCCATTTATTATCTCATAGTTTGTGTGAGAAATGAATCTAGGGCAAGGCTTAGCTGGGTTCTCTGCTTCAGAGTCTCTCACTGGCTGAAATCACTGTGTCAGTTTGGGCTATAGGCTCATCTGAAGGCTTAATGGGGGGCAGAACTACTTCTAAGGTCACTCATCATTTTTTACAGAATTCAGATGTTCAAGGGCTGCTGGCTGGGGACCACTTTGTTTCTTGTCATAGTAGGGAGAGAAAAATACTGAGCGAGAAAGAGGGAGAAATTCTAGCAAGATGGAATTTTCAGGCTTTGCAACCTAATCATGGAAGGGGTATAGCATCGCTTTTGCCTTATTGTGCTGATTGCAAGCAAATCAGTAGCTCCAGGCCACATTCAAGGAAAGGGACTACATAGGAGGTGAGGATCACTGAAGGTCATCTTAGATTGCTCCCTGCCAAGATATTTACTAATGTGTCTAGTATAGGAGGTACTACTCCTTGGAAGAAAAGTTATGACCAACCTAGATAGTATATTCAAAAGCAGAGACATGACTTTGCTGACTAAGGTCCGTCTAGTCAAGGCTATGGTTTTTCCTGTGGTCATGTATGGATGTGAGAGTTGGACTGTGAAGAAGGCTGAGCGCCGAAGGATTGATGCTTTTGAACTGTGGTGTTGGAGAAGACTCTTGAGAGTCCCTTGGACTGCAAGGAGATCCAACCAGTCCATTCTGAAGGAGATCAGCCCTGGGATTTCTTTGGAAGGAATGATGCTAAAGCTGAAGCTCCAGTACTTTGGCCACCTCATGTGAAGAGCTGACTCATTGGAAAAGACTCTGATGCTGGGAGGGATTGGGGGCAGGAGGAGAAGGGGATGAGTGGGGATGAGATGGCTGGATGGCATCACGGACTCGATGGACTTGAGTCTGAGTGAACTCCGGGAGATGGTAATGGACAGGGAGGCCTGGCGTGCTGCGATTCATGGGGTCGCAAAGAGTCAGACACAACTGAGCGACTGAACTGAACTGAAGTATAAGGTACTATTTTATAGAAAGTTGTATTTTGTGGTCTTCAGTATGCATGTAATATTATTTAATAATATTGAGAAATTCATGTGATATTAAGCATAAAATATAACAATCTGTGAATATACTTTCATAATATATAGTTCTAAAGGCATAATATAAGCATTGACGACGAAGTAAGCTTTCAAAGTTATAAATTATTAAATTTTTATTATACTTTGTAAACTATTAATTGGTTTAAATAATTATTTTGATTCAGTTTCCTAGTCAACTGATCATTTTCAGAGATATGAATTTGGGCCTGGTATAATACTTTTTATAATATGGTAACTATAACATATTGTTTAAACAACTGATTACTTATTGGCTTGATATTTTAATGATAGAACTCATCTTAAATTATCAAAAATAATTATTAGACTTTAAAGTGGCTTTCTAAAATAATGATTTTTAAAAATGTATTAAGCATACCACTATTTTCATTCACTAAAATAGCTAGGGAAACAAAATTATTTGAAAATATTTCTAGTATCAGAAAAAATATCTCTTTTATGCAGTATTTTGAAATTACCATTGATCTACTAAATATACTAAACTACATGCACAAGATATATTAAAAAGTTTATTGATATATTTGAATCAAACTTTTGTATCATACATAATTCTGGTTGCAAGATTCTTATTGAGGTTATCACTTTTAGGAGAACTTTTAACAAACGAAAAGAATGAAGTTAAGCATTCCGTCTTCCTTAAAATATGCAATTTTTAATGTATTTGTTGCCCTGGGTCAAAGGCCACTAGGGAAATATTTCAAACTGCTGATTGTTTTACTTTAGTTTTCATCTTTCTCTTGGATTATGGTTTCAAATTCTCTAATCAAAAGTCTCTTTCGTCCTTGTCCCATTGTCTATCCTGATTAGGGTGAGGGGCTGGGGAACAGAGGTGACTTCTTGATTTAAGGACCTTTCAATCATGGAAAGCATGACTTTAGCAGGGTCAAAGAAGCGAATGATTTTGTTTCTTTATGCTGATCTAAACGTCAGAATTATAATCTGAGGAAATGCCAGAAAAACATCTGCTTCATAGAGTACACTAAAAGCCTGTGACTGTGTGGATCACAACAAACTGTGGAAAATTCTTAGAGATGGGAATACCAGACCACCATATCTGTCTCCTGAGAAACCTTTATGCAGGTCAAGAAGCAACAGTTAGAAGTGGACATGAAACAATGGACTGGGTCATAATTGGAAAAGGAATATGTGAAGCTGTATAATGTCACCCTGCTTATTTAACTTATGTGCAGAGTACATCATGCAAAATGCCAGGCTAGATGAATCGCAAGCAGGAATCAAGATTGCCCGGAGAAATATCAACAACCTCAGATATGCAAATGATACCACTCTAATGGCAGAAAGCAAGAGGAACTAAAGACCCTCTTAATGAGGGTGATAGAGGAGAGTGAAAAAGCTGGCTTAAAACTCAACCTTCAAAAAACTAAGATCATGGTATTTGGTCCCATCACTTCATGGCAAATAGATGGGGAAAAAGTGGAAACAGTGACAGAATTTATTTTCTTGGGCTCCAAAATCACTGCAGATGGTGATTGCAGCCATGAAATTAAAAAACACTTGCTCCTTGGAAGAAAAGCTATGACAAACCTAGACAGCGTATTAAAAAGTAGAGACATCACTTTGCCGACAAAGATTCATACGGTCAAAGCTATGGTTTTTCAAATAGTCATGCGTGGATGTGAGAGGTGGACGATGAAGAAGGCTGAGCACCGAAGAACTGATGCTTTCAAACTGTGTTGCTGAAAAAGACTCTTTGAAAATCCCTTGGGCAGCTAGGAGATCAAACCAGTCAATCCTAAAGGAAATTAATCCTGAATATTCATTGGAAGGACTGATGCTGAATCTTGAATCTCCAGTAACTTGGCTAGGTGATGTGAAGAGCCAACTCACTGGAAAAGACCCTGATGCTGGGAAAGATTGATGGCAGGAGAAGATGTGGGCAATAGAAAATGAGATGGTTGGATGGCATCACTGACACAATGGATGTGACTTTGAGCAAACTCTGGGAGATAGTGAGGGACAGGGAAGCCTGGTGTGCTAGTCCATGGGGTCACAAAGAGTTGGACATGACTTTGCAACTGAACAATACAAAAAATAAAATGACTCTTATAGCTTAGTTTATTTTTTTAAGGTAGCTTTCCTTACTTTGGGAATTATGCTTAGTTTGTTTTTGTTGTTGTTTTTTGTTTTTTTAATGGTTCTTAAATAGTGATGCTGAGAAAATCCTAGAGTCTCTTCAAGGATTTATTTATACAGAAAGAAAAAAATGGTCCTAAGAAGTTGCTTCTTCCTAGTTGAAGATATTCACGTCCTTGTATGAAAAAAGCTTAGTATCTGTAATGCTAAATGATCACAATGTCCATCAACTAATATCTAAGAAAGAGCACTCTGGGACTCAATGCAGGCTAAATGAAATATTGTAATGTTATTCCAGCAATTTTAAGTGTCATTATTTCCATTTGTGATGGCTTTTTTCAGCCTCATCTTTCTTGTCTTGGCCTTGATTATGTTTTATATGATTCAGAGATTTCCTTTTATTTTGAAACAATTTTGTAATCATATCTTTTATAAATACCATTTTTTATTTGTTTGAAAAAATTGTTTTATTTTTGTTTTAAAAAGTAGCTTAGTGGAATTTCCAAGTACCACTTTCTTGATTATGGAGAGACCCAAGAGATAACTCTTCAAAGTCTAAGAAGTAAAGACTCTAAGATAAAAAGACAGATGATACCAAAGGACTCCATTCAATGTCATGTCCCAGTAACACTATGGGGCAATATTTTGCTACTGTTGGTGGCATTGGCAATGCAGTTTTTTGTGTAAATAAAAGTGAGGCTTCTAAGCATATTCTTTGGTGTGTGTGGCAGTGAAGTGTATTTTTTTTTAATTTATTAGGATATAGTTGATTTATATATTGTGTTTCACGTATGCAGCAGTGTGAATCAATTATGCATATATTGACTCTTTTTTAGATTTTTTTCTGATGTCGGCTATTATATAGCATCGAGTGGAGCTTTCTGTGCTGTCCATGTTAGGTGGGTTTCTTCCAGCACCACAGAGCCAATAGCATGTGGCTTCAATATATTTCAAATGGGTTTCTGTTTGCTCACCTAGGAAAATTTAATAAACAGTGTCATTTTTAGAGAGGAGAACACTTAGTCTAGAAACGCTCTAACAGAATTCTAAAATGAAGTAAAAGTTTCTGGAATGTATAAATGAAATCCTATTTTTTTTTAATAGACATGCATGTTATAAGAAATACAATAGAACAGATATAAGGTTTGGAGTTCTCTGAATGCCCACTTCACCTTCTCCTGTATCTCTGCACTTGCTACTTCCTTTCTCTTTTCTCCCCACTTTTCTATCTGGTTAAGTCCTTCTCATCAAGACTCTTCTCCAAACTCACTTCATTTTTCAAACTCTTAGGGTTGGGTTTGGTTCTGCCTCATGTGTCCTGTCATAGGGCCCAATTCCCACTTCATAGTATGAATCCAATTATATTGTCATTGTCTCTTTACTTGATTCTTTCCCTTATGCTGCTTTTAAATTCTTTTAGAGCAGGGGCAATTCTGTGCCCTTCTTACATACCCGTAGCATTCTGCTGTTCTTCACTAAACCATTATTTGTACTTAGATACTTACATGTGTGTTCGTTTGACTAATGTCTCCCAGTCCCTAGACTAAACTTTGTGAAGACTAGGACACATGTGTTTTACTTTCATTTTATTTCTGTGTTTAGTAGAATATTTGACATTTATAGTTGATCCAACAAGAAATGCTGCCAGGACCTAATGGGAGACTTGGGGTTGAGTTTATATTCAGTACTTATCTGATGATAATTACATGCAGATTTCAATTATAGCCTGAGCTTTTCAACTTACTATTGACACTTAATCATTCTTCATTGAACTGCTAACAGTGTTTCCTTAGTTTTATAGAGTAGTGATTATAATATAATCAATACATACTATACAGGGTATCCCTACGATAAAATTGATAGATGGGTGGTAAAGAATGTATGAATTTTGAAGGACTTGGTACATGATAGTCATTATAATTAATGCTAAGAGATGGGCTATACCTGTAGAGGTATTGAAGTGGACATACATCAACCTGGAAAAGGTTTTTGATAACAGGGCTGATTCCCTTCAGGAATTTAGAGTAGATTGCTTTTCCCTTTGATAATGAGAGAACGGCAAACATCAGATAATTAGTAGTACACTGGGCCTCAGTTCAGTTCAGTTCAGTTGCTCAGTCGTGTCCGACTCTTTGCGACCCTATGAGTCTCAGCACACCAGGCCTCCCTGTCCATCACCAACTCCCGAAGTTCACTCAGACTCACGTCCATCAAGTCAGTGATGCCATCCAGCCATCTCATCCTCTGTTGTCCCCTTCTCCTCCTGCCCCCAATCCCTCCCAGCATCAGAGTCTTTTCCAATTAGTCAGCTCTTCACATGAGGTGGCCAAAGTACTGGAGCTTCAGCTTTAGCATCATTCCTTCCAAAGAAATCCCAGGGCTGATCTCCTTCAGAATGGACTGGTTGGATCTCCTTGCAGTCCAAGGGACTCTCAAGAGTCTTCTCCAACACCACAGTTCAAAAGCATCAATCCTTCGGCACTCAGCCTTCTTCACAGTCCAACTCTCACATCCATACATGACCACAGGAAAAACCATAGCCTTGACTAGACAGACCTTGGTCGGCAAAGTAATGTCTCTGCTTTTCAATATGCTACCTAGGTTGGTCATAACTTTTCTTCCAAGGAGTAAGCGTCTTTTAATTTCATGGCTGCAGTCACCATCTGCAGTAATTTTGGAGCCCCCCAAATAAAGTCTGACACTGTTTCCACTGTTTCCCCATCTATTTCCCATGAAGTGATGGGACCGGATGCCATGATCTTCGTTTTCTGAATGTTGAGCTTTAAGCCAAATTTTTCACTCTCCTCTTTCACTTTCATCAAGAGGCTTTTTAGTTCTTCTTTACTTTCTGCCATAAGGGTGGTGTCATCTGCATATCTGAGGTTACTGATATTTCTCCCAGCAATTTTGATTCCAGCTTGTGTTTCTTCCAGTCCAGCGTTTCTCATGATGTACTAGAGAGCTTCAATTTCACTTTTCCTGAAGACAAATTTACTAGTTTCCTGTGGCTGCTGTAACAAAACATCCCAGATTTGGTGACTTAAAACAATAAACATTTATTCTCATAGTTTCAGAGTCTAGTACTCTGAAACCAAGGTGTTAACAGGACTGTACTTCTTCTGGAGGCTCAGGGTGAGCATCTGGGCCATGACTCTTTCAGTATCTGGTAATTACCAGCTTTCTTAGCTTGTATCCACCTTCCTCCTATCCCTGCACTTGTCTTTGTAGTGCCTTCTCTTACCTGTGCATCTAAGGACACTTGCTATATTAGGTAGAAGTCTCCTTAAAAAAAAAAAAAAAAAAAAAAAAAAAAGCAGAACCAATAGGAGATATATATGACTTATTGCAAAGTACTGGATGGAGGCTGAGAAGTCCCAGGACCTACCATTTGCATGATGGAGAACCAGGAAAGCATGTGGTGTATTTTGAAGCCTTGAGAGACAGAGAGCCAAGGGCACAGATTCTAGTTTGAGACAGAAATCTTGAGAACTTGGAGTGCCGAGTGTGACAGATTGATGGTCTAACTCAAACAGTTGGGCGGGGCGCAAATCCAACCTTCCTCTGCCTTTTGTTCTATTTAGGCCCTGAAAGGCTCAGATGATGAATGTCCACACTGGGGAAGCTCATCCGCTTTGATCAGTCCACTAATTCAAATGCTCATCTCTTCTGGAAACACTGTCGCAGACATGTGCGTGTGTCTGTGTCTAACTTCTTTGCGACTTCAGTCGTGTCCAACTCTTTGTGCACATCTCTTAGGTCTCCTGCATTGGCAGGTGGGTGCTTTACCACTGGTGCCACCTGGGAAGCCCAAGTAATGTGGCCATCCTTTGGCTTAGTCAAGTTGACACCCAAAAGTGAAATATCACACTTGCTGTTGACATGAGGGCCAACATTGATGATCCAGAATGATCTCTTAATTGCCGAATACTTTCTGCAAACACCCTTTAACCAAAATGATGTATCATGCACAGTTCAGTTCAGTCACTCAGTCGTGTCCAACTCTTTGCAACCCCATGAATCACAGCACACCAGGCCTCCCTGTCCATCACCAACTCCCTGAGTTCACTCAGACTCACGTCCATCGAGTCAGTGATGCCGTCCAGCCATCTCATCCTCTGTCGTCCCCTTCTCCTCCTGCCCCCAGTCCCTCCCAGCATCAAAGTCTTTTCCAATGAGTCAACTCTTCGCATGAGGTGGCCAAAGTACTGGAGTTTCAGCTTTAGCATCATTCCTTCCAAAGAAATCCCAGGGCTGATCTCCTTCAGAATGGACTGGTATCATGCACAGGCTCTGGGAATTAGAATGTAGACGTATCTTTCTAGGGGCCAGTACTAGCAGACTACAACAGTCTATATGAGAATGAGTAAGAAAACATGGCTTCGTATAAGTGGGCTGTTGTAACCAAAGTGTTCTGGTGTTGCTGACTTTTAACACAGATAAATTAGGTAATTGTCTCTAGTGATTTTAGTGATATATGTAAGACACCTCTTTCAATATATACCCTAGAACATGGTCATTTCTTGTTATTTTATTACATTGCCTGATAATGAGACTTGCTTGAATTTTTGTTTAGTAGATTATTATTATTGCCATTTATTTATAATTCATTTATTTATTAATTATTGGCAGTAATAGTTGTCATGGATTTGGACCTCTAGAGTTGAGTTTGTCAGCACCTTTGTAGATGGCACAGTATCATGGTCTGTGCAAGTCCCCTTTCTTGTGTGTGGGCTCTGCTGTTTATATTTGCGTGTTCTCTCTGATTCCTAGTCTTCACTCCTTTCCTTCCCCTCATTATTATTCTAAGATGTTTATGTAAATCTTTATTCTTGGATGTATTGTTATAAACTGTGCTCTATTGTTTTGTGTGTGCATGCTCAGTTGCTAAGTTGTGTCCAGCGTTCCGCAGCCCCGTGGACTGTGGCCCATCAGGCTCTTCTGTCCATGGGATTTTCCAGGCAAGAATACTGGAGTGGGTTGCCATGCCCTCCTCCAGAGAATATTCCTGACCCAGGGATCAAACCCAGATCTCTTGCATTGCAGGCATATTCTTTACTACTGAGCCGCTGGGGAAGCCCCTGTTTTGTGTATACATATTTTTAATTATTAATTGGTGCCACACTAAAATTACCTTCTTTTTTTGCTTAATATGATGTCTTAAAGATCCATTTAGTGGCTAACATGTGCATATATACCTGTTTCTTCTAATAACTCATGCTCTGCATCCACTCTGTAAACTTCCTGCTCTCCTAGGGATGACTGCCCAGGGGGACTCCAACTCTTTGCCACCTAAATAACACGGCCACAAATAACCCAGTTCCCCTTGTGAACCTGGATACATTTCAGACGATTGTAAACATGGAAACAGGCTTGCTGCTCCTAAATTAGGGTGACTGTGAGTTATTATTATCTTTGTGTTTAAGGCTGGAAACCTGGGGTAACAAGAGAATCCAAGTGCCTGAGGAGGAGGGACTGTTCAAACTAGGAGAGGAAAGAATAATTGGAGTTGCAAGAATATTCAGCAAAACTTTGCCTTTTTCCCAAAGTGAATTAAAGGTCCGAGGATTGAATGGAAAATATAATTGATCTGCAATCCTGCATTTTTTATTTAGTGTCTATTTCTTAATAGAAAATTTGGAGAAATATAGGCATTGATTTAAATCCCAGAGTCAAAAGTTCCTCTCTTTACCTGAGGCTATAAATGAATTTAGGGGCTGTGGTGACAAAAAGAAATCCTCATCTTCTCCATTATTTCACATATCTTTGTCAGAGTCATCAGGCTAAAGTTATCCCTAATTGCAGTTTCAGCATATCTGTCATCATTTTCGAGGGCCTCTTGTGTTTACTGCTTTTCCACAATATCTGGTATATCCAGGTTCACTGTTTATGTACCTTATTGTCTGCTGCATATGATAAAAAACACATCTTCATCTCTGCCTTCAGTCCACTTGTTCTTATCTGACATGTGTCACTGTCTCCCTTAACCTCTTGGTCCAGTCCTTCAGAAAGCACGCTGGAAAGTACCCTGACAGCAAGGAAATACCCAAAGGCCAATGCCCCAGGCCAGAGGAGTCAGATAACTGAAAGGGACACTAACTGAGAGCTCAGAGGGAAGGACAAGTCAAGCTAATCCAGCAACAGGAGATTCTGTGCCACGTCCTTTGGTCACACATTTACTACAGAAAACCTTTGGAACTCCTGAATAAAAGATCAGATATGCCCTAGCTTCGCCATCACTTAGAAGTGATGGATTCATTTACACAGCTTATCCGGATAATCAATCAGAACAAGAAGCCTGGGTGTTTAGAAGCTGAGTAATTTTTAACTTCTCGGGGGCTTTCACATTTCTCTGCCTTGTGGGCGTTATCTCTTTAGTCTGGAATTCCCTAAGCTGTTTGACAGGCAGACTTTTACTCATCAGCAGTACTCAGCTTGGTATCATCTTTCTGAAACAACCTGGCTCTCCCCACCCACACCCAACAAGTTAGGTGCTGCTACCTCGTGTTCCTGCTGTGCAGTAAATTACTGATTTACTGCCTCTCCCCCTCTGCTCCCTGCCCCTGTCTCTTCCCTGACACATTCTGAGCTTTGGGTCTTTCTTCTGTCTTTGAAATTCTGATGCCCAGCATATGATTTGACATATAGTAAAGTCTCAGTATATATTTGTTGAACTTAATGAACTTTATGTCTTGTTTTCTTTCTTTCTTTCTATTTTTTGGCCACCTGGCATGCAGGATCTTAGTTCCCCAACCAGGAAATTGAACCTGTGCCTACGTTGGAAGCACCATGTGTTAACCACTGGACTACCAGGGAAATCCTGAACTTTACGTCTTTATATTTCTTTAAATGTTAAATGAAGGAGTTGGGCCTGTGAGTAGTTTTCAGATGTTCAAATGTTTCAAATGTGGGTAGTTTTAAAGTGGAAGAACCAGTTTTCTCATTAAACATTTAAAGGAGGAACCCATGTGTTCTGGGGGAGTGGCAGGGGGAAAGAAAGTACTCTACTTGAAGTAATGATGGGATTCCAGAAACCTGTCCACTTGACCTCTCCTCTTCAAACAGAGCACCAGGAGATGGAGAAATACAGTTACAACAAATTGGCCTAGAATCATGATTGCTCATTTCCCTGGCAGCTTTAAAAAAATGTAATTCTGTGAAAGTTATTCTTTCAAGTAGCAACATTTTTTTTTTTTTTATGTGAAATTTTTTTTTGGTGGAATTTTTCCTAAAACGTAGAAATACTGACCTGCCTCCTTAAAAAACAGAATGCAGCACTAACGTAACTGAACCTTTCCTTAATGACTCAGGCCCTCATTAGGAGCCGTCCCTGCTTCACTGAGCTGAATTCACAAAGGCGTTGTTATGACGTATTTATTTCCCTGTATCTTCCCTGTCTGTCAGCTGTCATTTCTTCTGCTGTCACTTTTTCTGACCTAATAGCTCCCTGAGCTAAGCTCTTTTTCTCAAAGCCCCTGTGCTCTACATTTTCTGTGAGGTTAAACAATAGAAAATAAAGTTTGTTGAAAAGTATGTGTGCACACACACACAAAAATAAATAAAATAATAGAATCTGAGAAAGTCAGTGGCTGTTGTGTTGGCACTACGTGAAGGTCATGGAGGTTACTGGAGGTACTAAGAGACTTGGGGTTAATTTCTGGTTTCTCTGTCCTGGGTTTGGGGATTACTGAAGTCATGCTTCTACCTAAATGAGGTAGTTATATTTGTTTTCTAGAGAAAATTAACCTTGGTACAGTTTGGGTGAATGTACTGTTGAATGTACAAATCATTTTTAAATCAAGTAAAAATGTGGTGCAGTGGTAAAGAGTCTGCCTGCCAAGCAGCCAAGCAGGAGACCAGGGTTCACCTCCTGGTTTGGGAAGCTGCCCTGGAGTAGGCTATGGCAACCTGCTCCAGTATTCTTACCTGTAAATTCCCACGGACAGAGGAGCCTGGCAGGCAACAGTCCTTGGGGTAACAAGTAAGCACACACACACACACACACACAATAAAATACTTTTAAGCAAAAACCCCTAATTTATATTTATTTATAAATTATACATACTTCTGTACTAATACATATATAAGCTTTAAAACATACTTGAGAATTGAAATTACAAATGATGACATAAGAGCAAATATGAATTCTCATTGTGTTTCCTCCTCACGTTCAGGAGAATTGTCTTGTGTGCCCCCCGGGAAGCACAACTGTACATCTAGTTGTAGACCTTTGGCTAAGGTAGCTATGTAAAAGCATTGACTTTGTTAGGCAGATAGGCCTCTAGCCAGCTGAAAAGTAATTTAAGTAATAAAGCTTTTCAATACATTAAATCTTATTTTTAAAAAATCTCCAGAACCTGTTTGCCTAGAATATAATAGTTGTGCAAGAAATGTCTGAATGTTGACTGGGCGATGAAGCTCTGGCAGTCCATTAGAATGCTTTAAAAACTCCTTTAATTAGTTCATTTCTTTCGCTCAGCTCATGTCAGATATCTTTCACAATGTGTTTACATATCATCACATCATCATGAGTGTGTACATCACTAGGCAGGAATGGTTGTAAGGTACCGCTGGAATGCTCAATGGTTGTAAGGCACATTGGGATTTCAGTGGCTTTGAGTCAGGGCTAGGGTATTTAATTTCAGTGGAAGGCCAGTCCCCAGGGAACCAGGATGTATCAGGATGTGTGTGTGCGCTAAGTTGCTTCAGCCGTGTCTGACACTGTGTGACCTTCTGGACTGTAGCCCACCAGGCTCTTCTGTCCATGGGACTCTCCAGGCAAGACTACTGGAGTGAATTGCCATGCCTTCCTCCAGGGGATCTTCCCAACTCAAGGGTCAAACACATGTCTCTTAAATCTCCTGCATTGGCAGGCAGGTTCTTTACCACTAGCACCACCTGGGAAGCCCATGACCATAGTATGAGACATGATAAAATCTGTTTAATAAAGATATTATGTGATATTCCCTGAGGCATTTGGGCTGGTGGAGGGGCACAGACAGTAATAGTACTAAATAAAATGATGATTCTCAAAGCTCATCAGGTAAGTCTTCTGGCATTGGGAAGGGGGTGGAGAATGGGGAAGGGGTTAGTAAGGACCCATTTGGATTGAGTTTCAGGGCTTAGCTGTGGTGTAGGCCTTCTGTTCTTACACAGCATGCTTACCTTGGGTGCTTACGACCTTCTTGCTGGTAAAGTACCATCTGTGTGCTTGTATTCCAAACACCTATCCAGCAACCTACTGCATGGTTCCAATTAGCCATTTCACAGGTTTCTCAGACACTACATCATCCACATGACTAATTTAGCAGCTCTTCCTCCAAACATGCTTCTCCCGAATGTTTCCATCTCTGTAGGTAATATTGTCCCCCATCCACCAAGATGCAGAAAACTGCAAGTTACTCTTGATTCCTGTAGTTTCTGTATCCTTTATCTCAGCCATTCCTACTGCTATCATCATCCCTCATGTTTACTTGGACTTCTGAGCCACAATCTCAGTGCCTCCAAATCATTTTACTTATTATTCCAGAGTGGCTTTTATAAATAGAAATTTGGAAAGTATATCCTCCTTTTTCAAAGTTGATTAAGACCTCTGTTCTTCTCTTCAGCTCCATCCCCCATTTCTCTCCCTTGCATTGGGTTATCCTCTTCCACTGAACTTTTTTCAGGTTTTCAGTGAAGCTAGGCCGTCCTCAAACCTCTGCATGCCCATACACACTGCCTGGAGCAATTGTTTCTCTTGTTGGTTTCTTCTGGTAGCAGCAGAGACATACCTTTTCCAGAAACATTTTCCTGATCCTAGACTAGACTGTATTTCCCTGCAACAAAGTACTACCATGGGATTCCAGAACTTCTTTGTTGTCCCAATCAGCAGCTGTTATTAAGTGGTTATATATCCATATTTCCTTCTAGACTGTGAGCTTCATTGAAGGCAGTGGCCACATTGATTATCTTCACCCATGACAGTGCTCCCCCCCCATACATATTACTGAATAAAAGAATGAGAGGATAAGGGCACTGTAGTGCTCATTAGGAACTAAGCTAAGTATTGAGACAGATGACTGAACAAATAGAGCAAGGGACTGGTAAGTGGACTGTCTGATGAACACTGAGGAGTCCACACTCAGTTCCTGGGTGTCAAACACAAGGCTTATGGAGGAAGACCTGAGTTTACCTAAAGGCATAAGATAGACTTTCAGTTAGACTTGAACTGTAAATCCTAGCAGTGTAAGCCTGACAAGGTACTGAAAGGGCTGATGTAAGAAGTCTTTGAGATAGCTTGTGTATAGACTGCACATGTATACCAGGCATGGTTACCTGTTATTTTGATGTGGCCCTTGTGACATCATTATGCCAAGTTCAACATTACTCAGTAACATGCTTCTGCTAATAATAATAGTTAATATTTTGAGTATTTTCCTCATATCTGATAATCTCCTGAAAATTATCTTATTTAGTCCTTATGGGACCTATGAAGGGGTACCTTATTATTCTCATTTGTGAGGCAACCAAGACATAGAGAGGTTGACTGACTTACTCAAAGTCTTACTGAGCAAGATACAGTATTGGACTGTTCTGGTGATTCTACCACATAGAGTCTCCTCTGTTCCTAATATTTTTATTTGAATTTCTTTCCCATTAAAGGGTAAGGTGTTTAAATTCAATTCAAGGAGTTTTTATTGAAACACCTACCGTGTTTGCAACATTAAGTACTGTGTGAAATTAAATTAACAAATATTTATCACTGACTATGACTTTCTAGAAGAGTGCTATAATTTCATAAGTATTCATGGAGTTTAACACCTTAATGAGGGTATTTTTTAAAAGGCAGAGAAATAAATAAAATAGGGATAGAATAGAATCTAGATACCAAGTTTCCTCAGTGTTTGCTCTCTAATGGTAATGCAGTTGCCCTCAGAATTGATCTGTTTGCATCAAGTGGATTTCAAACAGTCCAGGCCTCCAGACAAATTTTTCAGTTAAGGTACTTTTACACACACCATTCCTGAAATCTCTAAACTTAAAAATAATAAAAGCATTTATTAGTCATAGGTTATTGGGCAGAATGTCATCCGCCTTTTGGGGCAGAATATGGTTTTGATAACTGTCATCAGAAATTTCAAAGACAATTTTTCAGGTTTAATTGAAAGTAAGTTTGGCTATACTGATTGTTTATAGGCAAGTAATACGTCTTCTTAATCAACTGGAACCAATTCCAGTTGGTTTCTTGAAGAGATGAAATTCCTGGGATATTATTGCTACCCCTAGAAGGAAGATGTGTCCAACGTGTATCTTTTCCAATTTTTATAACATTACTGTAAATTACTCTTGTCCTAAAGAGTTAGGGAATGAATTTATTCTAGCTGTCTACAAATTTTGCATTTCACTCTCGACGAATAAAGAGCAATAGTTATCTGAAGTACACTGTATCTGCAAATTATTTTATAGATGTTATTCTTGGCTCATCAGATTAAACTGCAATCAGAACATCTTCTTTATAAATGGAGAGTTGTCAGCTTTTTACTTCTGACCACAAATTTATCTCCCCACAGAAGTCATCTGTGGAGGAGATACTTGCCCTGATATAGCTGCGGTTTGAGACCAGGGCCAGAGCATCCTCAAGGGTGTCACCCTTTTCCTGGATGCCTCTTG
The DNA here is from genome assembly GCF_001704415.2 of Capra hircus. Lineage (NCBI taxonomy): Eukaryota > Metazoa > Chordata > Mammalia > Artiodactyla > Bovidae > Capra > Capra hircus. The sequence goes on from NC_030811.1 coordinate 66,708,703, forward strand.
AGTCTTCTTGCAGCTGCAACAGGTTTTTCCTGTCTGGGATCCTGTTTGACCAACATAAACAAAGAACTGAAAAACAGAATAAAGACTTCTTCAGAGCCAGAGATGAAGAGATTAACCGCTCTGCTAGGGGTCAGGGTTTCAAAACTGCTCTTTCTGTATTCTATCAGGAAAGTGATACTTTTTCATTTGGCATTGTCCACCCTGAAGGCTTCTACTTCCTTCAAGGCATTCCCATAATGTCAGTGGGTCTGGGTCTGGAGTGGGGAGAGGGATGAGGTGACTCTCTGAGTGGGGGGCACTCTTGGGCAGCCAGGGAATAGCCAACTCCCTCCTTCCCCCGGGAAGACACTCCCACCCCACCCCGCCCAGCGCCAACCCTGTAGGGCTTTGGCCTCCTGACCCAGACAGAGCCAGGCGCGAGGCACCCAGAGGCCGAGCCTGGGTCGCACCGCCCCCAGCCTCGGGGCAGAGAGCCAAGAGTTCAAGGCCTCTCTGATCCGGATATGATGAAAAGGCGCCACAGAGCGAGAAGTGTTTCTGGAGTGCAGGAGTGGTGGAAGGGGGAAAGAGAGGCAAAGGGGAAGAGTCCCCTCGGAGGGGAACCGGCCGGGATGAGCTGACTGTAAAGAGGGGGCGGAGAGCACGGAGTCAGAGGAGCGGCTGCTGCCGTTGCCGCCACTGAGGTGTCTGCTGAGCGGGACGGAGGCTGGGAGGGACACCCAGAGGCGGCTGCCTGCCGTCAAGCCACCGCGACCTGCGGCCCCTGCCGGAGCCTCGCTAACTTTCCGAGGCGGAAGAGGAGGAGGAGGAGGAGGAAAGGGCTTTGAGTGTGTTGGGGGGATGCCGAGGTAGGTGGCGATGCTCTTGGCGGGAGGAGGAGGGGTCTGATCCCCTCCCCGAGCTGCTCCCAAATCAGATCTCCCTTCCAGCGCCTCCCCCTTGAGTGCCCCCCTTCTGTCTGCTAGGACTCACTGCTGTCAACTTGCTGGGTAACAGTTTTCCTCCCGGGTTTCAAATCAAAACTTCCCCGGGGTGGGGTTTGGGGAAGGGAAGCAGAGGGGGAGGGAATGTCCCGCAGGGGTGGTGTGCTCTTCTCTCAAAACATTTTTTTTTTTTCCAATCCTCGCCAGAAGCATTCAGTTCCCAGCACCCAACACCTCCCAGCCCCTGGTGCATCGACCCCGAAAGGCGGCGAGCTAGGCGAAGGCGCGGCGAGGGCTCAGTGGAGCGGCCCATGTCCGGCGCGGGCGAAGCCCTGGCTCCCGGGCCCCAGCGCGGGGCTGAGGCTGGCGGTGGCCGGCTGGGCGCCCCAGCCCAGGGTGAGTGCCGCTTGCAAGTTTGCAAGCTCCTTTGTCACTGTTGCATTTTAAAATGTGTTCGCACATTTACCGCTTGGAATCTGTGTGTGGGGAATTGGTGCAAGGACTGAGCCTACCTCGTCGTAGTGAACTTTTGCATAGTTAGCATTATTCAATCAAGTTCTCCGGGATCGCAGCCTCAGATCAACAACCGGATAAGAGGGCGGGATCCGCTGATCTCTCCACTCCCCCTTCTTTGGCTGCCGAGAAACTGGATGTGTACAGGATCACTACTTTCTTAAACATATGCATTTCAGGGCCCAAGACCCAACAGTGTGGGCTCCGAAGCGCTTCCCCACCACTTAAGTTCTGTGTCTTCAGCAGATCCAGGACTGCCGCTGCTTTTTGAGAAACCTGCACTCTCCCTTCATCTTTCTATTTCTTGTGGGCTCCTCTGCAGCTTTGATAATCCAGGTTTCTGTGACCAATTGCTTTGGAATGGCTCATGCATATGCTTTCAATAACTGTTTTTGTTTTGAAATAAACAGGCTTCAAAAGAAATGTTTTCCAAGAATGAATTAGCTCTTTGTGTTCATCCAAGTTATAAACAAATACAGTCTGTAAAAAAAAAAAAAAAGTACTCCTGTTCCTGGGGAACTTCCACAAGAAGCTTATACACAAGTCAGACAGGATCTTCTCTTGAAGGTAACATACTTCATGTTGGCCACAGAGAGAAAGGATCTTAATCCTATGTATCTTCCTCTTAGTGTGACTCTGTTTTAAAGGGTTCTGACTCATATAAACTAAATAATTTTCCAAGGTTCAGAAACCTATTTTTAAATCTTGATTTCAAACCTGATACCCTCCCAGCCCCCCAGCCTTAAGAATAATGTCATGAGCTTCTTGGGATTCTTTTTGTTAAAGCAGTAAAAAGTGGAAGAGAAGTTAATGTTGAACCCACATTAGGTAAAAGCAGAAAACATCCATGGCTAAATTAAAATGTCCTGGCATTCAAAGGCTGTTAAATTGAATTATGTTTATCGTTGTTTTTTTGCTTCTAAACAGTGAGTCATTTTTTCTAAATAGAGAAAATCAGAACTAGAATGATAAACATGTTTTCCCAGAAGCAGCCCATGTTCTGCACATTATATTGCCAAGGCAATTGTTTTCTTGTCATTAGGCATGTCCTCAGTAGTCATATGGGCTCCTTGATGGGTTGTTCAGGTTCACACTTGAGCTGTTAATCACTAGTGTTAACAAATGCTTATGTCAAAAATCAAGCTCAAACACACTAGAAAAACAATTGACTTAGAACTAACGATATCTGCAATGTCCAACTTTAAAAATATACATTTTAAAGTCAGTAGGAGTTGCAGTGATACCTAATCCATCTGTGCAGATGTAATGATGTAAGGTATTGCATGATATGTTTTTAGGAAGCCACCCTCTAGAATGTTCTGAAGAAAACTGTGGACTGCATGTAACACATTATCAGTGTGGAAACTCTTGGATTATTTTTTACCTGAAATTGACTCAGCCTCAGCAGCATTTTTGTTTGGGTTTTTATATAAGTCTACTTTGACTTGCCACATCCTTTAAATAGGCATCAATTTAATTGTGAATGTAATATAAAGTTAAGTTTTTTACAAAAGAAAATCTTCAGAATCTTCTTAAAAGGTTGTATCTCAAACAAGCAGATCTCATAAACTGGAGGAAAAAAGTTTTGGATCAGGTGGGCAGGGAGAAAATTGTATGAAGCTGCCATGGTTAGGGTGGTTTTGTTGGTAAAGATGCTAGTGAAGAAACTTTGCCTGCAGGCCACACTTCTCTAAACTCTTTCTCGAGTTCTTTCATCCTCGTCCTTCTGTCCTTGGAATCTTGATCATCTTTTCAGAAGAATAATTGAATAATACTCTGGTAAGATATGGCTGCTTAGTTAATAGAAACCTAATTTTAAAGCTTTATGTATTAAAATCAGTGAGAAAAATGGAATGTTCTATGAAAGTTAGTAGAAAATGCCTTTTCATGAAGGAGAAGGATGAAATCAAGTCTTCCCCTGCAAACAAAATTAAATATATATGTGTGTTAATATACATATGCATATATGGGTATGTTAATATGCATTTGCATATATATATGTGTGTGTGTATGTAAAGACATAAAACCTGTTCATGTATTGCTGTGTTGTGAGGAGCTATGTGTACTACTAACTGAAGGCATAAAAAGTTAAAGTTGAAAATAAATTTGGGGGGTCTGTAGTCTGAACTCCCCATCAAATCTAGGATTTCTTTCTGCATTTTTTCAGGTGGTTAAGTGCCTACAGTGCAGCACATTCTGCTTATCAGCATTCATATTGATAGTTATGCAAGGTTTTCATGTTGAGAGCAAGGTCTCTCTCTTGACAACTTCTCCCCTTTGGCTGTGATTCTTCTCCAAGCACAGTTTTGTTGCTCTGAAAGCATTAAAAATCTTATTTGTGCATTTTGAAAATTGTTACAGACAAGGATATAAGCTCATATGCCCCTGCTGTCAGAAGGAACCGGGATGGGTGTGGGAAGATAGGGAGCAGTGGGGACTGAGGACCCCTGGAGAGCTCTGGGCCCAGGAGGCAGCGCTTCTCAGTCCAGCTCACTATTGCCACTTGGGTTTAATATCTTCCAGTATTTCAAGAGATACTGGAAATATGGATTTTTATGTATCATCACTCCCTTTTAAAAGTTGGCAGCTAATTAAATCCAATTTTTGTCCAGGCCAAACAAAACAACCACACCTGCAGGCTGGAAATGGCTCCAAAGCAGCTGATTTGTGATTTCTGTTACGGAAACTAGAAAGTAAATTTAAACCTATTTAAATTTAAATAGTTTTAAATGTGATTTAAAACTATTTCCCTATTTATGGTGAACTTCTGAAAGACTGACTTGATTGATCTTCTCACGCGTGAAGGGTAGTTTGCGCTAAACTTCTTTTTGTTTTAAAAGAGAATGGATCTTGTAAGCATGGTTCATCTAATTGTCATTTTTTTCTTTTTTGGGTCAAGCATCTTAAAATTCATTGTGCTATCAACCTTGGTAGGCATTTGCTTTTTTGTGCACAGTTATTAGAATCCATATGGTTAAAAGGAAGTCGCTCAGTCGTGTCCAGTGCGACCTCATGGACTGTAGCCCACCAGGCTCCTCCATCCATGGGATTCTCCAGGCAAGAGAACTGGAGTGGGTTGCCATTTCCTTCTCCATGGTTAAAAGAGCCTTTTAATTAAATGCTTCCATGTTTGCTACTTGTAACTAGAAGGATCTTTAGAAATAACTTAGTCTATTTGACTCACTTTCTAGAAGGGATGTCCAAAGAACTTAAGTGACTTGTCCAGGGTCTCATACATAGTCAGTAGAATCCAGGATAGAAACATAAATTGTAAAATATATGTCATTATGATAAATGTGGGTTAAAGTAGACAATCAGTAGAACTTTTTTCCTACAGATGGGTGAATTGAAAATAATCAGCTTTGGATACTGTGAATCACTTTGTCTGTTCTGGTCCTTGAATCCCCCCTCCCTCCCCCATTGCATTTGCCAAGATTTAGACTGCTGGACTGTGTGCTGGAATATTCTTTAATGTGATAATGTGTGATTTAATGCACTCTTCTCTCTTGGGAGAGTCCTCTGAGACTATTAGGCGGACTTTTCATAGCAGGATGCAAAATGCCAGTAAAGTTAATTAAAAATAATTTAAAATAGAAGCTAGGGAGAAAATCTTCAAGTTGAAATTACATAAGAAGAGCTTTGACTTAGAAGCTTAGCTGACTTGTCAGGAATTTATAGTGGCTAATCAGATTTCCTTTATGGGAAGCCTGTTTATTTCAATTTATACCACATATGCTCGTAATATCCATATTCTTTGACTTTTACCATATCGTTTTATCCTTTAAGAATGGCATTTCTCAGAGTATGTCATCTTTGGGCACCTTCTGGCTTTGGTCCTCAATCAGGGACGAAGTGCCTTGCGGGAGACATTTGGTAACTTCTGGAAACATGTTTGGTATGGCAGGTGGGTGCTCCTGGGATGCAGTGGGTAGAGGCCAGGGAGAACACTGTATACAATGCACACAATATGGTAGCCCCTCACAACAAAGGATTATCTGGCCTGGAATAACGATTGTGTTGAGATGCTATTCTAGTCTCTCAAGGCTACCGACATCTTTGGCTCCACTCTAGACTTACAGAATCAGAATCTGGAGAGTAAGACTCAAGAATCTGCATTTTTGACAATCTCCAGGTGCTCTTTATCTCTAGTTGAGAATCATTGTTTTTACAGGCTTTTGATTTTTAAAAAGTCTTTTTGTTTTTTATAGAAAGCCTTAAAAAAAATCTTGAGAACGTCACAAGTTCCAAACTTTAAATCATATCACTTCATGTGTACTGTCTCTTAGAGCTCGCCAGCATTTTTATCCCATATCCCAATTAGTGAACTGAGCTGAACTGAGGCCTGAGTCTTAATCCTCAAAAAAGTTTCCTGTCAAGATTATGTATACTATTGTACAAATATATGTGAATATTAGAAAATAAATATATAAATACACATTGAAAAGAATGAGATAAAAATAGATCTTTTAATACTTTGTTCTACTGCCTCAGTAGATATCTTTGTCCCGTCATCCTGGACTTCTCTCTAGGGATTTCAGCGTTTTTATGGAATAATAAGGAAAGAAGTCCCTAATTTTCACATGATCTGTATTCACTTGTAAGTTGGATTTTTGAAATCTGGATTATCCTTTCTCATAGAAACAGAATGATAAATTATGTTTAGCTCAATAATCTCAATAATATGGTTGAAAATTTTATTAAATGTTATTATAGAGAACATACTCTTAATGATACTGGCAACCACATACAGGTAATTAAGAAAAAGGTAAGTGAAACATTCTCAGTACAGGTGCTTTAGAGAATAGGCTTAACTGGAAAACTATAAGAAACCTTGTCTAGATCTGGAAGAGGATTTGGGGGCATTTCAAGCACTGTAGACCTTATGCTCCAAATCCTTTTTCACTTAAAAAAACTAATGTTCATTTTGTAAGTTTAGAGAAATGCAAGCCTTATCAGCTTGACATAGTCGTGTTCCCTCTGCTAAGAAAAGGAAATCAAATGCAGAAGAGAAGGAGTAACTGGGAGAAACCTAAGAAGGGAGGGAGGAAGGAAGTGGTTAAATGATTATGACTATAAATTTAAGAAAATGTTTGGAGAGCTTAAATTGTTTGAGCTGAGAACTGCAAATAAAGTTCTAAGGGACACTGCAGGATGAACTGAGCTGGATGGGACTGTGTTAAGGAAGGAGATGATGGCACAAAATCTTGAGATAGGCAGGGAGCACTGTTGACTTTGAAGTAGGTTCTAGTACATATTTGTGGAATAAATGATTGGGTTAAATGGAGGGCTTGGTTGCTGTCCAGAACAAGTGTGAGTCATGGCAGCAAATGGCAAAGAATAGAAATAGTTTGGGGGTCAGGATGGAGGATAGGAATAGGGAAAGCATTTATTAATATACGTTGTGTTTGTAATTCAGGGTAATTTCATAGCAATTTTCTTCCCTGCCATACCCTTTCTGTTTGTCCTCACATTGTTTATTTCTGCCTTACTCAGGTGCTCTGTGAATGTTCTGTTTTATTTATATATATTTATATATATATATATATACATACACAATATATATAAATAGAGATGATGCTTTGTGACAGATACAGAGAGAAAAATATTGATGAATGAAATATGGGGCTTGCAGTATATTGGAGAAATACATTTACACATACTTATAAAGAAGATGGAAAGATGCTATAGAGACACACAAAGAAAATGATGGCAAACAACATGGGAGAGAGGTAGCATCTCTATCTGGGGCATTTGGAAAACTCAAAACTTATGACTTGAGTTGGACCAAGAATCATGGTCAAACTCCACAAGGTTTGTGGAGATAAATATGAAGAGCAAGGTCTGTTACAAAATGTGGAGGACTTCACTAAGAGCATTGTTTGAGCTCTATTAAGGAGTTGAAAATAAGGTAAAGATGTAAAGATAAGTTAAAATAATTTTGAGGAGGTCCTTGATTCTCCTGAGAGGAATTTGTATATCCTTTCTGTAGGCAGTAGTGAGCTATTGAAAGTTCTTGGTAAGGGTAAGGATAGGAACAAATTGGTGTTTTTAGAAAATAAATCTGGTGGCAGTTCAGAGGATGATTTTGAATGGAGACACAAGAGTGCAGGTCATGACTCTGCGGAAAGAGTCTACAATAGCCTAACAAAAGATGAGAGGAGGACCAGTGGGAGTGGAATTGAGACTATGGATTTAAGAACAATAGTGAAAGTACGACAGTGCTCTACCTTGCTGTGAGAGAATGTTGAGGGCATTGATTTTTACTTACTCATTATTGAATCTCCTAAAACTAGGCACAGTGTCCAATTTTGTTCAATGGCGTTTATGTGGTTGGGCAAAATACTTAATATGGGAGGTGGTGGAAAGATAGAAATTAAAGGTAATTCATAGGTTTGCTTTGTGACCTGAGTGGAAACATAGGAGGAGTTGAGTCTTTTTTTGATCATGTTGGTTCCATGCTAAGCCAGGATCGCCAGTAGGCCACTGAAAAAGAGAATCTGTCACTAGGAGAGTGGTGAGGGTCAGGCTTACAGACTTAGAGTTTACCACCAAGTAGCTGGTGGATGGGCACAAGAGTGAGAGAGGGTATTTGAGGACCAGATTTAGGGGGATGGCTACCCTTTTGAGAGAAGAAGGAAAAGAATACAGAGAGTGAGTTTATAGGATTGGTCACAGAAATGTTAGATATTTAGGGGCCATGGAAGATGAGAAGAGCTGTAGTTTGTTAGAAGCAGGATGTAGAGAGGGCTGCTTTTGGATGGGGAATTTTGAGCATGTCCATCACACACTAATGGAAAGAAAGCCACGGGATAGAAAGAAAAAAGATGAAAGAGCCTGGGGTGGGACCGCGGTGCAGTGGGTGTTTGTAATTGAAAGAGTAAAATCCTGGGAAGGAAGGAGATGATAAGACTAGTCTTGGAAAGTTGGGAATGTTCCCCTTTGAGATGGGGATAGGAGACAAGGATGAGTGATCATCTAGAGAAAATTTCATATGAGTAAGAGATTATTGAAGGCCTCAATGTTCTCAGAAAAATAGATGTAACATTTGCTGAGAGCAAGTTGGGGTTAGGATGAGTCAAGAAATTTGAGATGTGTGGAAAGGATTGGGAAGGATTCAAGAGGGAGTCCATCTGGGGCGAACAAAAGGATTGCTCAGTAACACTGAGAGCTTAACAAAGAATGAATGGCATGAATTTTTAGTGGACACGGTCAGCATGGTTGATTGCCTTTCTCAGCAAGAAGCGTTTGGGACCTTGGGAACAGAAGCAGATAGAATGGATTTTTGGATTTGGCTTAGGGTTGGAGACTGGCAGAATGAAAGCAGTGGGAGAGGGGGCAAGGGAGGAGTATCAGGCGTGTGTGGGAAGAGTGTGTTTGTACTAACTGGTCTTGTGCTCCAGGCTATATGGGGAGCTGGAGAGACCAGAAGTACAATTAACAGGCTATGAGTTCTGGTCAGCAAGAGTCATGCCTGTTGTCCTTGTTCGGTCAGTTCACATACAAGGATTTAACATATATAATTGAGTGACCTTTACAGGGCTAGTGGGGAATCTGTGGAATTTTTGGGTGTGTAAGAGCCTTTCCTGTTTCTTTGAACCTTGTTTCCTGGATCATGTTGGGTTGATTTCATGGAAAGGTCTAATAACAGTGTGCAATTACTTTACTAGCATTATATTTTTGTAATAAAAGATTTGGGGGAAAAGGAAACATTAATTGCCACAATCTAAGAGGCCATTTGCAAGTGGAAAATTAGTTAGAACAACAGCAAACAGAAGAGGGAAACAATTCAACCAAATTGTTTTTCTGAGTTAATTTAAGTATTCCACCCTATAAAGGCATGGGATATGATTTTTATGTTTCTATTCCTAAAAGTCTTTATTCAGGTTTTATTAAGGGGAGATTGATTCTGCACTGGGTAGAGTCTAGATGTTTACGTAGTTGAATTTTGCTGCAGCCCTTCCTACTGTCTTGATCAGTCCTGTGTTTTGGATGATTCTCTCTCATAACCTTTTTCTCTCTCATTTTTTGCCCCCTCCCCTCTCTCTTGCCATTAACACTGAAGTTTCTTAAGCTTTTAGTATTTTCTTTTTATGTTAGCCTACACATCCTGAAGGAGCTAAGGTTTCTACTGTAACTTTTGGAAATTGAGTTGTATTTTATAGACTCTAGTTGCTTAGAGTTCACTAAGCAGGAACTATGAAAAGAGTTATTTTAACATTAATTTCATTTGTGGTTTCTGCTTGCAGTCCACTTCTGTTTTCAGATTCACACCCACATGATCTGAAGTAAGATGATTCATATGCATGTGCTTTTATGCCTGATTTTTAAGTATGGTTTCAGGAATAAAGTCTGAAATACATTTTCTTGCTAGCACAATATATCTTACCAAATATATCAACATATTTAAACTGGGAAACTTATGAACAACTATTTCCTTTGTGCCTGCCTGTGACAATTGAAAACGTGTAACACACGTTGTGCCCAGACAGAACTTGTGAGCTAAGTGAGAGAGAGGATGAGGTGTGTCTGTGCACCAAATCCCTTGTCTGATTGTCAGTTCAAGATAACGACGAGAGCCCTGTGACAGATTAGTTTACAGCCAGTTGTAGGGCGACCGGCTCAGTTCTGGAGCTTCTGGAGGTTAAGAGAATCGCAGGATAGCAAAGGGTCAGTCTTGTCTGAATTAGGCTGTGAGTGATCCGAGCTGAAGAAGACACAGTTTGTAAGTCTTTTTGGTTTGGACTGTGCAGAGTTGAGCACTAAAAATGAGGCACCTTGTGGTTGGGCAGGTGACACACCCCCTGAAGGCAGATGGCAGAGGACAAGGGAACCAGTTTCCTCTCCTTACTTTCTCTACTCATAGAACCAGTTCACCTGCTTTTTTCATGGTGAATCAGCCTTTAATCTTCTGGGTCTTTATGCATATAGACCTACTTTGTTCTTACTTTTCACGTCACATCACCCAAGCAGCATGCAGGACTTCAGGATGATTTTCTGAGATTTTATTCTCTATTTCTTACTGAGATACAAGCTGAAATTATTGAACATGGGAAAGGTGTAGGAATTTGCAACATTAATATATGTACAATGTTAAAATAACTCTGTCAGGTTTTCACCCATATGCAAAATGAATTTAATTCTTACTGAGCCAAAGGTCCATCCAGTCAAGGCCATGGTTTTTCCAGTGGCCATGTATGGATGTGAGAGTTGGACTGTGAAGAAAGCTGAGCGCTGAAGAATTGATGCTTTTGAACTGTGGTGTTGGAGAAGACTCTTGAGAGTCCCTTGGACTGCAAGGATATCCAACCAGTCCATCCTAAAGGAGACCAGTCCTGGGTGTTCTAAAGCTGAAACTCCAATACTTTGGCCACCTCATGTGAAGAGTTGACTCATTGGAAAAGACCCTGATGCTGGGAGGGATTGTGGGCAGGAGGAGAAGGGGACAACAGAGGATGAGATGGCTGGATGGCATCACCGACTCGATGGACATGAGTTTGAGTGAATTCTGGGAGTTGGTGATGGACAGGGAGCCCTGACGTGCTGCAATTCATGGGGTTGCATGAGTCAGACACAACTGAGCAACTGAACTGAACTGAAACTGAGCCAAGGAGTAAAATATTCAATCTTTATTTTAGAAAAGGATTTCTATTTGGAAGAGAAAATGAGGATAGGCCCTGGTGGTGGATATAGGCAAGAAAGTATAGATTTAAGAGAAATTGAGAGCTATAACTTACTAGCAGGTTCTAGCAATTGATTGTTGGGAAAGGGACAATAAGGAGAAAATAGAGAACTGACAGTGATTCTGTGAATACCACTGACCAATGTACAAGCTACAGTTGGAGAAACAGGCAGGGACAGAAGAAAAGTGGAAATGTTAAGTCTGAATTGCTAAAGGTATATTGGTGTAGAGGTAGAACTTCAAATCTACAGGTAAAGATAGGAAGTGGGGTGAAGATAATGGATCTATAAGTTATCCTCCTGGAGGTGACTAAAACTGGAAGTTAAGGAGATTGCAGAAATTGTAAAGCCAGATTGGGTTGGTGGTTTTAAAGAATTCCTAGTAGGAGTGCCCCAAAGAAATTTTCCACAAGACCAGAGGATGTATTGCTGAATTAAATAAGAGGTTTCTGGTTTTCTCCTTTAGGAGAATTACCAGAGAGGAAGCATCTCCCAACTTCTAATTCATATCCATCATTCTGAAGTCTAAGAAATCAATTTCAATATACTGCAGAGTCTCTCATTATTGTCATATTTGTGGCTTTACCGCTATTTGTAATGCTCTTCTCCATCCTCTTTCACTTATTTATTTCAAGATCAGACTCAAATCATAGCTTAGAAATGCCTTTACAGATTAAAGAACTTCTTTGGTTCAGTTTTGACTTCTGTTGGCCTTCATTTTTGTAAATAGTGCTCAATATGAGTTCATACCTTAACCAGAGAGCTTGGGTTAGAATGTTCGTGATAAAATCTGTTGGTATAACTGAGAGGTAACAGAAAAGTTTTAAAAACTATGGCACTTAGAATAATGATGATGCTAAAACACTAAAGATGGGTGTATAACCTTATTTTTTAAAAAGGGGAAGAAGGTAAAGTCTTCAATTTCTTTTATAACAGAGTTAATTGCTAAGTAGGGGAACTACTCTAGATGAAGTGTCTCTGGATTTCAGCAGTCATTAAGGCAAATTCTTTCAGGATAACTTTTTAGATAAGAGTAAAAAGATTAAAAAGTAAAAAGAGTAAAAAGGTGGTGACTGCAGCCATGAAATTAAAAGACACTTACTCCTTGGAGGAAAAGTTATGACCAACCTAGAGGGAGAGGGTGGGATGATTTGGGAGAATGGGAATTCTAACATGTATACTGTCATGTAAGAATTGAATCGCCAGTCCATGTCTGACGTAGGGTGCAGCATGCTTGGGGCTGGTGCATGGGGATGACCCAGAGAAATGTTGTGGGGAGGGAGGTGGGAGGGGGGTTCATGTTTGGGAACGCATGTAAGAATTAAAGATTTTAAAATTAAAAAAAAAAAAATTAAAAAAAAAAAAAAAAAAAAGCCGAGACATTACTTTGTCAACAAAGGTCTAGTCAAGGCTGTGGTTTTTCCAGTAGTCATGTGTGGATGTGAGAGTTGGACTATAAAGAAAGCTGAGTGCCAAACAATTGATGCTTTTGAACTGTGGTGTTGGAGAAGATTCTTGAGAGTCCCTTGGACTGCAAAGAGATCCAACCAGTCCATCCTAAAGGAAATGAGTCCTGAATATTCACTGGAAGGACTGATACTGAAGCTGAAACTCCAGTACTTTAGCCACCTGATGCAAAGAGCTGACTCATTTGAAAAGACCTTGATGCTGGGAAAGATTGAGGGTGGGAGGAGAAGGGGATGACAGAGGATGAGATGATTGGATGGTATCACCGACTCAATGGACATGAGTTTGAGTAAACTCTGGGAGTTGGTGATGGACAGGGAGGGCTGGTATGCTGCAGTCATGTGATCGCAAAGAGTCAGACACGACTGAGTGACTGAACTGAACTGAAAAAGATTATCATGCTTATAAAAGTAGATTGAATATGGAGGCTCTGTCACATGGAGGAAGGATTAGACTTTGATGGCAAAGAACAAAATACTATATAAATCAGTGGAAATTATAAGTCAATTTTAGACGATTTGGGGGAAGTCTTTGAATACTTAAGAAGTCCTGACTTGAAGTAAGCTATATCTTCTGAGGCCGTTTCCCTGTCTCTGGAATTATTCATGCCTGCTCTCCTTGCCTTCATTATGGGATGCTGGATGTTGATATTTTGAACTGAATTTATGTTATCCTGTTGGGTTAAGAGATCTTTATGAGCCTGTGTAACTCAAAATTCTGTGAGCCTTATGAATGTTTGGCTTTAATATGGGTGAATTTGCTGGTAGGAAGAACATTATTGAACTTGTATTTGAAGATGCAGGAGTCTGGGGTCAGTTATCCTGAAAATACATTTTTAGGATGAGGAACTTTAGGTTCTGATGTAAAAGGTGCAGGAGAGTAAGATGACTGAGGACATGTGTCCCGGTGCCCTGTGTCAGCTTGCGTTTTTCCAACATCTGCACTATTTTTTTTTTTTTTGATGGAAAGTGCCTAATTCTTCTTACCCCTCATTTATTTAGAGCCCTGATTATTGAGATATTAATTTGCACAATTGCTGCAGTTTGCACCTATCTATTTGCATATTTGTATTCAATTGCGTATTCATATAATTTTAAAATTGTTCTCTGATTTGCTGTGTATAAAACCTATTGTTCTCTACCCACCCCAGCTAAACTAGTTGAGTCAGTGTCATTTTTCTCATTCTTTCAAATCTAAACACACCATAAGCTTCTAACTGCATAAGAAGCCCTTTGAAGGAATGAATTTAGCTTTTGCCCAGAAGTCTTACTATTTTTCAAAATAATGGCAATAACGATTAATTGATTAAATTGATTTAAGCATTTAATTAATTCAATAATAGTGTGTCTGATTATATGATAAGTTTTGTATATATATAAAACTAAGAAATTTAATAATATGCTCATTCATCTGCTAAAAATGCTTTGGTTTTAATCTTAAAATGTTTTGGACAATGAAGTTTTAATGTGTTTTAGAACATCAGGCAAAGCAGGCAGGTTTTGCAATGTTTCTTAAAGGTCATTAAGCTTAAGGGATTATTTTTTCTTTTTTCTTTATTTGGATCAGTGAAGAAGTGAAATTCCAGAGCCTCAGGTCTTCCTGAAAGCTGCCTTATCTTTGGTTTTTAAAGGTTACATTTGTAAAATATTTGTAGATTTCCACATTGTCGTAGCCTCTGGGAAATAGAGACCCAGATTAAAAAAAAATTTTTTTTTACTTTTCCCAAACATTTTAGTTTCAGATTATTTAAGATTTCATAATCCAGAATACACATAGGTAATCTGAAATAATGTTGGTATTTGAATGGAAGAGTAAAAATGAAATTGTTTACAGATAAAGGAGATGTGAATATAGATTGCATGGCAGTAAGAATATACATATTATATAGATTATAAGCAATCTCTCATAGGTTAAAATAAAATATTTAATTGAAGTAGATCAGCATGCAGCAGCCCCAAGTTTTATGCATAAAGAAAGCTGCTAATACTCCTTGCTTTAAGAAATAAATAAATTGTATACTGATTAAGTTTTATACAGTTTTATAAGGATATCTGCCAAGCACCATCATTTATACTAGTCTTCCATAAAATATACATATCAAGTACATATAAGTAGATTTGATGATTGGTTTATGTATTTATACCTACCTATGCCTAGTTCAAGAGAATATTTAAGGTAACCTGTAAAAGTACTTTAAAATACATATATATATAATATATAAATATATAAAATACACATATATATACACACACAGAATCATGGAAACTAGGAGATCCAAGCCTGAGGGAAAATTGAAATGTACTGGTATAACTGCAGAGTCAAACCCAATGATTCAATTTTATCTGCAAATGTGAGGCAAAAAGAAAGCATTTTCTCTAATATCATTTTCATTGTCCATAAGGAAAAAAATATATATAGCTTTTCAAAGGAAGAAATAGATTTCCTTATATTCAGTCTGTAAACAGATTTCTAGCTTGGTTTTTATGTAGTGATTACTGAATAGATAGATACTGTCCTCAACACCTCCCTAGGGTTTTAAAAAGGTGCTTATTGTAGTGACACTTAATATAATATTAGTAGCAAGCAATGGCACCCCACTCCAGTACTTTTGCCTGGAAAATCCCATGGACAGAGGAGCCTGGTAGGCTGCAGTCCATGAGGTCGCTAAGAGTTGGACACAACTGAGTGATTTCACTTTCACTTTTCACTTTCATGCATTGGAAAAGGAAATGGCAACCCACTCCCGTGTTCTTGCCTGGAGAATTGCAGGGACAGAGGAGCCTGGTAGGAGGCCCTCTATGGGGTCACACGGAGTTGGACACGACTGAAGTGACTTAGCAGCAGCAGCAGCAGCAAGTGTGAATGAGCCCTTATTATATACCAGACATTCTACTTTCCAGGCATGGTTCCATTTCTTTCCACATCTACCTTCTGATATAGGGACTGGTGTTATTACCATTTTAAAGATAAAGAATCTGACAAAGATTATGAAAATTGCCCAGGATCCATGTAGTTAGTGGTAGACCCAGGTCCCTTGATTTCAGATTCTGTGCTCTTAAACATTTTTCCAGTAAAATGTACAGTGTAAGGATAGTATTTCTGTCCCTGAGAACCTGAGTCTTTTTTATTTATCATTTGTTCTTATTCATTGAGTTGTGCATGCGTGCTTAGTGCTGTCTGACTGTCTGCGGCACGTCAGACTATAGTCCTCCAGGCTCTTCTGTCCATGGGATTTTCCAAGCAAGAGTATTGGAGTGGTTGCCATTTCCTCCTCCAGGGGATCTTCCTGACCCAGGAATCAAACCCATGTCTCCTGCCTATCCTGCATTGGCAGGCAGATTCTGTTTATCAAGAAAGATTCAAATATCTGGACTTTTAGACAATATTGTCTCTTTCTTGGAAAATGATGATGCGTGAACAGTATTGTACATGTTTTAAAAGTTCATTAGGTAACTTTGACAAGCTCATTTCATCCTGGAAACAGATTACAACATTACTAGATTCTTTTCTTACTCTTATTTGTTAAAACCATGTATCTGTTCAGATAATAAATATGCTTAACTACAAACTAATGAAAAAAAAAACCCTCATGAATAGTTTGAATGATTGTCTTATAGATATGAGTTTACTATTTCTATCTACAATGGGCAGAACTAGAAGTAGTTAAAGATCACTTGATGGCATATTTATGCTTAAAATAAAGAACAATTTACTACTAAATCAGACTGACAAAGAGTAGAATATGATCCCTTATGAGGTACCATTCCTTGGAATTTTGGAGAAAGGCTGAGCATTACAATGGGCTTTCTACCCTGGAAGAGATATGAAATTAGCTAATGGGTTCTGAAGATGAAATAAACAAAACATGTTAATGTCCTTTGAAAATTGCTAATACTGTAAATATAAAATTCATTAACTTATTCTTTCAACGAAAGGAAGCATTTTCTTCTTTTTTACTTATTTAACAACTACCTATCAGCCGAATGGTTGTTAATATGGCATATATTATATTTTACATATATTATTATCCAGTGTACTCTTTTATACATTTAGATTGTTTTCTCTTGTTAATCACTATTAAGTTATTTTATTCCCCAACTGTCTGAGATAAGTAAAACTCTCAAGTTTTAAAATGTAGATAGTGCCAACTAGGCAAAATATTATAAAATTTTAAATCAAATGGAAATTCTATTTACCTGAATCTCATATACTTTAGCCAGAATAATCAAGATTGGAGAGAGATTGCTTCTCACCATTCACGCCTTTCTTTAGAAAAATAATAAAAAATAGAGTATTGATCCTGTCAGATAGTCATTTCTGAGTAGGACATATTATATTTAAACTGATCCTTTAGAATTCTTACCTTTTTCCTTTGTTTGGCATAATTTATGCTCATCATTTTCTTTGAAAATTAATTCAAACCCAGGGCTTTACAGAATTTTTCTATGATTTTTCTCTTCTCCATTCTAAACACCCTACAGTTTGTATGTATATGAAGTTTTGGCTCAATTATTTAGCCTTTGTGCAGAGTCAGAGTAACAGACAGCAAAGATCTCTGCAGCCATCCAGCCCAATGCCCTTATTTCTGGATGAAGAGAATGAGGCTGAGCCCCAGACACACAGCTGGTCAGTCTTTGACTCAGAATTAGGACCCAGGGCAGTTTTCATTCTCTTCTGTTTTGTAGTTGCTTGATTATTTTGTGTGTGTGTTTGGTCTCCCCAGCTAGAGGATTCATTATCAAGGAGCAAGCTTTTCCCCCTCATCCACCGATTCTTCTGTGTTTCCCTCTTTGGCATGGGCAAAGGAGAATGTGTGGGAGCTAGCCTCTTGGCAGCAGATGCCAGTGGTATATGACTGTCCTTTGCTTTAGTGATATTTTTAAAGTGTCTTCAACTTTTGTATTAACATCTAAAACATACTTCTTAATGTTCATCTATTAGTAGGACTGTTTAGTGTTATGTGTAGTAATTTAGGTTTTGTATTCTCAGTGTTGTCCTAACATAAGGATGGAACTAAATCCCTCTATATTAGTGATATGATAAAATTGTATTTTCTGATAACTTGGAATACTGTGACAAGGGGATGAGAAGCAAGGCCTATATCTCAGTATTTGATAGGCTTTTCTAAGTTTTCTCTAAATTTTACAGTACAGAATGGCTTCCCTGGTGGCTTGGATGGTAAAGGATCTGCCTGCAGTTCAGGAGACCTGTGTTCAATCTCTGGGTTGGGAAGCTCCCCCGGAGAAGGATTCCCTCTTCTGGCAAACCAGTCCAGTATTCTTGCCTGCAGAATTCCATGGACTGAAGAGCCTGGAAGGCTAAGTTCATGGAGTCATGAAGAGTTGGACGCAGCTGAGCAACTAACACTTTCTAAGTTTTCTCTAAATTTTATAGTACCAAAGAGCTTACCTGAAACAGTCCTCTTCAAATCTGGCCATATATGATGGTGGCACCCTCCTTTCTCCATATCACCCAGATGGGGACCCCAAAGTTGGGACTTGTGCATCTTCATGTTAAACGTGGTCTACAGTAGAGAGCCAGTGGCTTGGAAGAACAGCATGATTGACATGATGAAGATGCCCTTTTAAGAGAAATTTACTAAGTTTGGAAAGAGTGCTTGTATATATATAGTTGGGGAGGAAACGATGTATATACAGAAACCTGTACAAAGATTGATTTTATGCTTCATTGAAATTATTTGATTGCCTTTGACATCATATCAAACATTTCTTTGTCAAATCTTTGTGGGCCTGTCATATCTTTCAGGCCCAAATAGCAGTTGAATTGCACCTACAAACCTTCATAAAGCTTGAAAGGAATCAGTTAAACAAGGACCATGGCTTTCGCTGCTGTATTTCAGAAGTGACAGACAACGTAAACAGATAACAGAAATCCATTATTAGAAACTGCTATTTTTCCTCTTAATGAGTAGTGGCTGACCCAAACCTATTGAAAGTTGTAATAAGAGTGGCTGGACATCATGGTGCCCATTTTGCAGTAATCAGTTAAATCTCATTCTCTCTCAGTGCATTTATTCAATATTAGATACAACTGCACACTATTTATGTGGCTGCCATATTTGTATTTCATTAAATATTAAAGATGTGTTGATAAAATAAAAATAGATATGTTAAAAAAACACAAAATAGTCAAGTAGTCACAGAAGTTTATGAGTGAAGAATTGGCGAGTCAGTTTAAATTTGGAGTTTTTTCTGAGTCTTGCTTTGGTTCTGAGTGTTAAGGATCTTAGCAAAAGCCTGAGACCATTTAGTTTTCAAAGGAGGCAACTGATGATTGTAATTTAATAGTAGTTACAAAGTTATCATTTCTTGAAGGTAATGAGGCAGAATGATAATTTTCCTTTTCTTTTTCAACTGGAGAAGGACTCTAGAGATCATGTAATTCTAGAATTTCACAGATAAGGAAACTTAAAAGAAAAAGATAACTGTCTCAGTAAATATTCAGAGCAGGAGGAGCTTTGTTTTCTTCTTAGCAGTGGGTCACTACTAAAATTGTGTGTGTACGAGCCACATGACATTTTCATTTAGTCAATGGAGAGTTGAGAGGGTCTGTGTTTAGCACTTGAATATTGGACATGATTCAAATGTGAGTCAAGTGTGTCTAGAGGCTTTATTCATACCTATTTTCTTTTAGTCAGCATTGCTTCATAATGCCCTGGTTTCATGAATTAATTTTAATGGAATTAAACTTGAACAGCTCAAAATTATATAATTAATTTCATTCAGCTTCAATTAGAGTTACTAATTGAATCAAGCCTACTAGCATGACACCTGGCGGCAGTCAGCTACATAACAGTTGCAGCAAGAATGTAGGACTCTGCTGAGGAGAGAGTTCCTGTGTAGAGCTATTAGGAAAATCTTTGCTATTGATCATCTCAGAAAGGCCTTGGGTTGACTGTAGCAGTGGAAAGATTTCAGAAGTTGTTTAAAAAAGTCAAGATTTTAATTGAAATGAACACACACATCTCAGGAAGGTTACATTTTTCCCTAGGATAATGCTGAGTAAATGCTACATAAATCTAGAACATGTTGGTTTAGTATGGTTCTAATTTATATTTTACTGCTATCTGAATACGGTTTTGCTTTCTAAAAATATTTAGCATTGAAGACCCAATTTTTTTAAATTCAGAAATCTTAGCCTCTAGACTTATTCCTGAGTGTCCATCTATTTTCATGTGTTGAAATGTGTTTTATGGCAGAACTTTTCAATTGTGAAATCCCCATGGTACAGGAGAAATTTCTGCATGTGCAGAACTTTTTTTTTTTCCTTCCACTGGAAATGTTAATACAGTTGACTAACAACTTCTGTTTGAATCTCTTTCCTTTCCTTGCTTCCATGGCTTGACATCATCTAGTTTTTCTTCCTTCTCTGATTCCTTTCTAATTGTATAGAACCCTCCTGATACTCTTCTTTTCATAGACTTACAGTTTTGGTGAGCCTATTCATTTGAATGACTTCAGCAGTCAAGTTTAGGAAGATAACTGTTTCAGCTATAACTTTGTGACTTGCAGATGTTCAAAACTAAACTCATCCACTAGACTTGGTTGGGCTACAGTCCATGAAGGTTGGGATGTGTTTTGTAATTGATTGTATATTCAACTGCATAATACAGTGCCCAAATATAAACTATATACAAATATATATTTTTATTTTTAAAAAAATATTAAAAGTATAGTTGATTTATAATGTTGTGTTAATTTCTGCTGTGCCGATGTGGTCAGTCGTGGCTGACTCTTTGTGATCCTATGGACTGTAGCCCACCATGTTCCTCTGTCCATGGAATTTTCCAGGCAAGAATACTGGAGTGGGTTGCTATTTCCTTTTTCAAATTTCTGCTGTAAAGCAGAGTGATTCAGTTATACATAGATACATATACAAATATAAATTATTTTCCTGATCTCTGGGTTTTCCCAGTCAAATCCATCCTAAGACAGTCATCTCCAGCTATCATCTTCTTTGACAGTCTGTGAATCCTCTAATTATTTTATCACAGTTACCTCCTTTCCCATCTTCTTATCCAGTTGACAAAACTTTCATCAGTCTCTCTTTTAGTTTCCCTTACTCTGTTCTCCCTGTTAGATGCATCCGTCCTCCAGTGACTCTTAAGGATTTAAGGACAGTTGAATCACCTGGGTCTCCCACCCCCAAATTAAAGTAGAATTTTAGGTTATAAGGCCCAGGAAGCTATTTTTTAAGAAGTCCCCTGAGTGAGTTAGAGTACTGTCAGGATTGAGAACCTCTGGTGTATATACGTTTGTTCATTTCCCCTATATGTGGCTTTGATTAGACAGTTCATAAATCTACCATGGCTACTGTTACTTTTTTATCTTACTTTGAAATTAGGTCCAGATTTTTCACCTTGCTGTGCAAATCCATAGCATGTCCCTGTTCAAACTTTCACAATCTTATTTCCTAATATCCCTCTTTAAGTAGTTCACAGTGCAGAAAATTTGAACTTTTGCCTAAGTGTCTGCTTTTGGTGTTTGCCCTGTAATTCTTTCACTTGGAATGGCCTTTCTCTCATCTCTACTTTGAGAATTCCTGCTGATCTTAAAGATTATCCAACATGCACCATTTTGTATCATGCTTTTCTTGAGCTCTGGATTCTGATGCGTATCTTCTTACTTTGAATGTCTTTAGTGCTCTAGACCTCTTGTAACATTCATTTACCCTTGTGTTATAGTCAGCTTTTTGCTTAAGTTATGTTCCCAATGAGGCATTACTTTCCCTTACTCATTGGCTTCCTCCCTGGAGAACCCATAAACTCACATATAAATCTCGCATTATCTTTGATGCTTTCCCTGCCACCCTTGCCCTCTACATGTATGGGCTCACTTCCATCCTTGATAGAACTGTTACACATTTTTCTATCATGGCAGATCATTTGCTATGTGTTGATGACCTGTTTACAGTAATCTTAACAGACAATTTTTCCAATAAAATGTTTCTTCAGTGCCGGTCATAAAGTGCATGTGTGTGTGCTAAGATGCATCAACCCTATGGGCTGTAGACTATCAGGCTTCTCTGTGCAAGGGATTCTCCAAGCAAGAATACTGGAGTGGATTGCCATGCCCTCCTCCAGAGGATCTTCCCGACCCAGGGACCAAACCTGTGTTTCTTAAGTCTCCTGCATTGGCAAGGCATGTTCTCTACCACCAGTGCCGTGTCTGGAGTGCAGTCATAGAGTAGATGCTAGTAAATTTCTATTGAGTCAATAACATATGCAATGGTTAGTAGAGATATTGCTCCCATTTCTTTAAATTATGGCAGATTTATAGAAACATTTTGGGGAAAAAAATCCATAAAAATGAAAACAGAAAAATATGTAACATTTAATGATAATGCATTTTTTTTTTAATTTAGAAAAATGTGATAAAGAAAATACTGAGAGAGAGATAACTCAAGCTCCCGATAGCTGCTTCACACATGGAGAGATGCAGGACCAGCCCATGTGGGGAAATTGTTCGGATGATGAACTCATCAGAAGTAAGTATTTTTGGAGAAAATTGGAGTGATTCAGGGACATGACTATAATAATATGCTCTCAGTTAATCATCTCATATAATTCTGCTAGAAATCTGTAAATCAGCAACTTACCTGAAAGTGTTTTTCATGAGTCTTTTAACATATAGAAGTAAAGCAGAGTATAAATAATACTGTCTGCTGGCTTTCGTCCTGTCTTTAAAAAGGAAGTATTAAACTGAAAATTTTGGACTCCATTCTCAGAGAGATTTAGACAAAACTAAATTCCTTCTTGAGTAACAAGTAAGTAGAAGTTGGACAATTCCACGTATAAACAGACAGTGAAACTAAAAAGATAAAGATGAGGTAGAGGACAGTGAGTAGTATTTTGGTAACACCATGTGGTCCCTGTTCTGGCCAAATGATTCCAAACTGTTTTTTCACAGTTAACACTTTTATCACTACTTAGCTTCTTTTTATTCTCTTCCTCTTCTTAAAATTGCTCTGTAGAATATGTAATAAGCTTTGGTTTAGTTTTGTTTTACTCTGGGAATGCCCAGAAACACCAGTATCTCTTAAGTGCTAGTCAGAATCCATGTTGATGGCAGGTTGTGCTTGTTCTGGCCGCTAAATTCCCCCTGGTGGATTCAATATGAATTTGCCATAGAGTGAAAGATTCTCTGTAGTGAACGTATATATAGAAAGAACATCACTGTGCTGTGCCATGCCTGGATGGCCTTAGGAGTGCTACATCTGAAATTATCATTTATGGTAACCAAATTATCCATGTCACTTTTCAATTTTTCAGAGAAGACAGAGGAAAGTTTTATTCTGGGAATCAAGTGTTACTTTTTTTTGTTTTTAATTTAATTCTTCAGTTCAGACAACTCTATAATACTGAAACTTTTTTGTGTTACTTATTACATTTACTTTGAATAATAGAAACCAAACAGAAAAAAAGCAGGTAGAAGGAAAAGCCAACTTTGTAGAAGAAAAAAAAATAATAAAAACACTATAGAAGGAGACTTAAAGTTTTCAAGCAAAAAGCTCTAAAAGTGACTGTGTTTTAGTTTAATTTTAGAACTATTTTGGTTTTTTACACTTTTCTACTGGGGAATGGAATAGAAAGGAAGTGAAACTCAGAAGTTAGGAGCAAGATTTATTCAGCTTTCTCCAAAGAATCAAAAAATATATATATATTTCAAGTAAATATTTATCTCCAAAACATATATTGTCATCTTCTTTCTAAATGTTGACCCTGCTATTATGAAACTTAAGCGTTTGTGAGATACTAGCATATTTTATCTGTGATCTTTCTGCAAGCAGAGAGCATGAGACAGGGTCTTACAGACAATTTTAACTTTACCTTTTGGGAGGTATGATTGTTTGCTTATTTTTTTCCCCCCATATTCATAGAATTTATGTGTGTTTCATTAATTGATTTATTTCACCAGTTTCCCTTCCCAAGGCTCACACTTGGAAAAACATGAATAAGAACTCTTAGGACAAAAACTAAAATATAACCACCATTGCATAAGGATATGGAGAGTCATGTCGTATTAAAAAACTTTAGTGCTATTTGATGAAACTCATTTTAGCCACAGAACTCACATCATTAAAGTGAATGGATTTAAAACTTACTCCTCTCTCTTGTCTGGATTGATTATGGACAGTGATAAATATTGTAAAGTGCATGAAATAGTTTTTTTATTGAGATAATGATGCAGCCTGTATCGTGGGGTACTGGAGTACTTGGGAACAACTGTCTAGGCACACACACTAATATACACTGAAAGAATCCAGAGAGAGAGATTTATTACCTCCTTTGAGAGAGTGGCTGGGAAAATTGACAGATGAATGGATATCAGATGATAATGGCCGAAGACAGTAATGCTGCTTTTGCTCAAAACATAAGTTGCCGAGAATTTCCACATATTTGTGGGTGACTTTGGATTATGAATTCTGATGACAGATTTCAGAAACTACATTTTTGTTATTTTCCCAGTCACACTTCTCTAGACAAAGGCTACTCTGTTGGGTCTACAGAAAAATTTGATATGTGGATTTTCCAAAATGGAACACTTTATGTCATCTTTAAAACCAACTCAAGTCTGGATAGCATCTGCAAGTTTGATAATCTGATAGCTTTTGCTGTTCCAACTCCCAGACACTAAAGTCTGCTAAGCTAGCCTGACTTTCCATCTTTGGCTTTCCCCATTGAGTCCTTGGCTGTCTCTGCATCATTTAGCGTCTGTCTCTCTTAACCCTGCAGTTAGAGAGATGTGTGTTTTCCTCTTACTTCAGCATCTAGAGCATTTCTGGGGGCCTAGTGCATCTTTTGTAATAACAATAGCCCTGGAAAGAAGGCTGTGGCTCAGAGCTGCATGGGGGTGGGGGGACATCTGTGTGAGTCAGGCCTGGGCTGGCTCCTGTGCCAGGAGTCCTGTGTGGCTCCCTGAGCACCGTGGAAGAGGCGGACAGCTGGCTCTCATGGAACTGATTTTAGTTTCCCACTGTAGTGCGAGGTTGGCTGGATGGAGGGATCATCAGAAAAATAAGGCCGGCTGGGGTGTGGGAACATTTTCAAATGTGCAACCCACTCTTTTTCCAAGCTTCCATGGGACAGTTCAGCTGCATAAGCAAGAAGCAGAGGGGAGTGACTCTGCTGTTGAATGCAATTTCTCTCTATCTATTCTTGAGAGTGGTGAGTGAGGGCTGGCAGCTAACATCTCTGTTGTCCCGGATGCCTGCTGCCTTTTTTGTTGGACATTTAAGGCATAATTTATAGGGGATTGTTAGCTGTCAGTGTGACGAGGCTGTTTTTACTTTTCTGAGAATAACTGGGCTCTGGAAAGTCAAGGGAGTGGCTGCTGTGGAAATTGTATTCTAATTAAAGGGTGTATTCTCAGGCCTCATAAACGAGATCCAAGCTGAGAATAATTTCCAAATTATTCTGTGAACTTTAACCCTGACCTCAGTGGACCACCCACTTGTGGCTCCCACTTGGTGCAAGTTCTACAAAGATTTCCAGCTTTGTGTGCCTTCCCTGGTCCTTCTAGAAAACATCGCAGGTGGCAGACCTGAGGGACTGTGCTCTCAAGGTCTGGATTTCAAATCAGTTGTCCTTGAGTTGCTAACTTATTAGAATCCTTTCTTGAAGTTATAAATAAAGAGAAGAAATCCATATGGAATGAAACATTTCGAATAAATAGGCCACACACAATCTGGTCAGGGAATGTGCATTGTAGCTCTGTTTCTTATGAAATTTAAATTAAAAAGATATTTCCAACCACTGAAGTTTGTTAAAAAAAAAAATCTAAATCAAATCAGTAAAGAATTAAAAACATAAGCAGGTTTTGTGGGAGTTTTGTTTTTTAATAATTTTTTTAATTCTTTTTACAATTTAAAAGGCATTTGTATTCTGAGAAAAATATTCTGGTATTTAATTTCTGGAATGGGGCTTCCATTTTAGAATTTGTAAGAGTCTCTTTCTATGGCTAACATTGGCTTTTCCCCTCAGATTGGCATATGTGGGACAGTATATAATTTGGAGCTATGCCTTGTTTTAATAATCACTCGTCCTCTGATTTGGTGGAATAAATGTTGCAGTGAAGTGACATCCTCAATTAATACTAATTTTTCTATTTAACCCATAATATGCATAAACTGATAACAGGCAATAGGCAACATTTCATGTTTTAATTAGACTAGAAAAGGAATAGAAGTAACATTTTGATCTCAGTCTTTGGGGGGATTTCTAAGGTAGGAAGGATTATATCTGTGAGTGTGTGTGCGTGTGTGTTACTGTGCCTATACTCATAGGCATGAGTAAATTTTCCTTTAATTTAGGTCAAATTCTACTATTCTAATTATTTCCTATGGAGAGCTTACATTTTTCTTCTTTCTAAAGTGCCTCAGGTGTCTCAGATTTTTCTAGGTCTTTCTGAAAATTCTGATTACTTAACTTTACCGTTGGACATCACTTTTTACATAAACGTCTCCTAATTCTAAATGTCATTACTTCACTCCAGAAATTTTCCTTAGCTTCCCTTCCGAAATAAATTTCCCATTAAATGAAACTATTTTGCTCAGCTAATTCTCTCCTTTGTGATTTTGTAGAATTCCCATGATCTGAAGCAAAGTTAGAATGCTCTACTTAAATGGTAATCCCCATTCTATTTAACCCATTTATTCATTTCGAAGAGGTTTTAGTTCTCATAATAGTAAGCACTTAATTGGTCGTAAAACACAAGCTTCTCTCTCTAATTCACAATCGCCTCCTCTTTACTGAGCTGGTATGTCATGCTTTTTCACTCGTGCTTCTACTTGAAATCCTCCTCTTGGCATCCGCTGAGTTTCCTCACAACATCCAGAGGCTCTGCTGTTAGAGACTCTCATTTCTTTTACCAGCCTTTGCTAGCTTATTGCTGATCACCTGTTAATGAATACCATTTCATTACATTAGAGAATGCTTCCTCTATGTAAAATACTGAAAAGCAGAGACTACTCAGGTGTACTATTTATACACTTAGAGCATTTTTAACTTTAAATATAAGGAAAGAAAACTGAGAGGTTTGGATTTAAATCTTTTCAGTGGCACTCATGTTTGAATGCACATCACAGTATTATTTGGTTTTCTTTAGAATTCATTTTGTACAGAAGAGGCATAAACAAGCTCTCCTCCCACCTCCCATAAGTACCACCCAATAGGACTGGGGAATATGGCTTTTCTGTTTCATAGTTAATTGGAGATTCTTTCCTGAATACTTCATGCTTCTTCATGTGGGAGTCCACATTGGGAGCAAGTCACGGTGACTTCCACTGTTTAGTCCTCTATTTGTCTCTCAGAAAAATTATCCTTTTCAATATGCTGACCAAATGGTTATGTAGCTACAGTTCAGATGCTTTTAATTGTTGCTATAGAGAGGAATCTTTAACCATCAGTTATTCCAAAACCAACTCATGGTTTGGTTTCAGGGTTGGGTGAATAATCATAAGCCATTTCTGATGGCTCCCCATATATGCTGTATTGATCAATGACAGCCATTTTAGACTGTTCTGGAATGGAGCTCAAGTTCCCTGACACGCTTTTTCCTAGAGGTGCATTACTCCATGCTCATCTGGGTTCTACCCCAAAAGCTAGGGAGAACCATTGTCCATGTTTTGTTTTAAGTACCTTAGGTTCAGGGTCCTGGAGAGCCACAGAAGCTGAATGCCAGAGTTCAGACCCTGGATGCATCATTGATACTGGCATAGACAAAGTTCCCTAAACTCTCTGAGATTGTATTTCTCATTTTTAGAATGTAGGTACTGATTCTATATACCTCATTGTACTATTTTAAAGGTTATATAAGAAAATGCATATTACATTTTGATTAACACAGAGCTAAGTGGGTAAGCACTCAAGTGAATTTATCAGTTTTTATTATGATTGTTATTGGGCCCAAGTATCAGTTATAAGGCTTTTTTCTCCACTCTCTGTGATGAGTTATGTGTCCCGACATACTGGATACAGAGACCAGGTTTTTCTGAGACCATTAATACTTATGTCCATGACTGAGGCCAGCACAGTTGCTGGTACATGGTTTATGCTTAATAAATGCTTGATTACTTAAGTATATTGAATTAATGAGAGGAGGGAAGAGATTCTTTACCCATCTTGCTTCTATTATTTCAGCTTTAAGGTCCTATGATGGACATTCTAAATCATTGCCTTTTTCCTTTTACCCCCTTCTTAGGTAAGCTTCCCAGGTGGCTCAGTGGTAAAGAATCTGCCTGCCGTTGCTAGAGACGCAGGAGACAAGGGTTCTATCCCTGGGTATGGAAGCTCCCCTGGAGAAAGAAATGGCACCCCACTCCAGTATTCTTGCCTGGAGAATTCCATGGGCAGAGGAGCTTGGCGGGCTGCAGTCTATGGAGTGGCGAGTCTGGGACGACTGAACGCACACCCACAGCTGCTCCCTTCTTACTCCCAAGCTACGCCTGGCTCATTTATATTAACTTTCAAGTTCCACAGATGCTCTAATGATGTAAAGCTGTCGAGTCCTAAGTTTGACTGCTGTTCATTGATAAGGCTCTTTTGAAGCCTTCTAAGTGAACTGTGGCAGCGTTCTGGATAATGTTTATTGTCTGTGGAGGTGGTTAGGGATGACACTTTGGTTAGAGCCTTTCCCCCTGTTCCTTATTTTTATTGCCTATTTATAAGAAAAAGTCTGAGATTGCTTCAGTTCCCTTCCTTCCTTCGTTTTTCCTTCCCTTGCTTTCTCGTTATCTCCCCACCTCCTCCTCTCTCTCCTTTCTCTCTTCTTCTCATATTTCTCTCTGCCCTTCTAAGTTAGTTTTTATGTTTTGTATCTATAAAATATTTTTTTTATTATTCTTAGATTCCTATTAATGTTATTTAATTTATTACTTCACTTTTCACCTTTATCAAATACCACGATTCATTCAGTTTCCATTTTATATCCTACTGCTCTTTTGTTAATGGAGAAGGCAATGGCACCCCACTCCAGTACTCTTGCCTGGAAAATCCGATGGGTGGAGGAGCCTGGTGGGCTGCAGTCCATGGGGTCGCAAAGAGTCGGACACAGCTGAGCGTCTTCACTTTGACTTTTCACTTTCATGCATTGGAGAAGGACATGGCAGCCCACTCCAGTGTTCTTTCCTGGAGAATCCCAGGGACGGGGGAGCCTGGTGGGCTGCCATCTATGGGGTCACACAGAGTCGGACACGGCTGAAGTGACTTAGCAGCAGCAGCAGCTCTTTTGTTAAAGATTAAGGTTTTCAGATATTCCTAAAGTCTTTTGATCTTTTTGGGGTGAGATGAGATGGTATTGAAGTGCAAGTGGTGGATGAGGACTCAGTGAGGAAACCAGACTTACTGTTTTTCCACTTGGGAGTTCATTGAACTGGAGGGAGGAGCTGAGGCCTGGGAACTAGCTTAGGGACCACCATGAAAACGCTAACCACTGAAGAAATAAATAACCTTCAATGATCAAGACCATAAATACTGCGGTCTAGATAATTTTAGTTCTCAAACCTCAAACTTCCTGGGTCTGAACACTCTGAATTTATGCAGAGATTAATACTTGTACAATGTGTTACTATAATGAATTTTCAGGATTAGGAATCAAACTATAACTTTGAAAACTGAATAAAAAATTGGTTACATTACGATGGGGTGCTAATAGTTTGCCGAAGCTGTTGTGTTGGATACAGTGATGAATGATATAGGAGTGGTCTCTGCATTCAGAATTTAGTCTGGTGGAAGAGACATACAGTTCATCTTGAAATGATAGTGTGTGTCTTGAATGCTATGATAAGTAACTGCAGGTGGCTTTGTGTTCACATCTGTGAAACATGCTCAGGTAGAGGAGGGTCCAAGGGGGCTTTCCAGAGGAAGTGATGTCTGAGATGACACCTGAAGGAGCTGGGCAACTCAGGCAAAGCAGGGGCAGGGGTGGAGCCAGAGTGTTTGAAGCCTAAAGAACAGTGCACCTACGGATCTAGAAAACACGTGGCCAGTTTGAGGAGAGGTGGAGAAGTTTTGTGTAAGCTGGGATATAAATTGTTAGATGAGGAGTGGAGAGATGAAGGGAAAGAATCTGTTAACAAAGGTTAACGGAAGATGGAGGGTATGGAAGGTAGAAATGGCTTAAATTTATATTTTAGTTTATATTTTAGGGTGATTGCTTTTCAGTAGTTTAAATGGTAAAGGACTGAAGGCATTAAGAGAACAACTGAGACTGTTGTATTAATTCAACTGAGAAAAGAAAGTGGCTTGGACTGGGGTAGAGTGGCTGGTGGGGTTGCAGGAAGTAGGTGGATTCAGCTTCAATTAGTAAGACATCTGGGGTAAGGGACTGACAGGAGCTGGAAAGGAGACCAAGGTTTTTAGTTTGGACAAATGAAAGGACAGTGGGGCAAAGGGTTTAAGGACATTGTCCAACAAGGGCTTCAGGTGATGGGTTGTGAATATCAAATGGGTAGGGAAAGAAGTAAAGACTGGAAGGATCTTCCAAATACAAAAGAAAAACCAATGAAACTAATGAATCCCTGAAAATTTGTTTCCTTTTTTTTTTTTTTTTTTTAAGAAACAAAAGTAGGTATAGATGCAGTAAGTGAATGGGATAGGTGGAAAGAGAAGATGGATAATGAGAATGGGGAATAGGAACTTAAAGATTTCTGCGGTGGAACAATCCCAGGTGAGGACAGAGGACTGAGTGTGAACCTCAGGATGGGTGGTGGAAATAGCTTTTCCTAAATCTGAGACTTCAGTTGGGAAGAGGATTTGGAAACTTCATAAAAATTGCCATATTTGGCAGGTGAGGAAACAGAAATCCATGTTTCTACCAATCAACATGGCAAAGTTAGGGCTTTATCTGTGTTTTTCTTGCTTCTGAATCTCTTGAATTTCTCACAATAACCTAGTGGCTTGGGATAAGGCAGTCACTTGGTTATCTCTGGGTCTTTGTTCCTTTGTGCTACCATCAGTCACCTGTTCTGAATGAATGCAGCTGAGGACTCTGAAATGAGTGAAAAATAATAAACATGATTTGAAGTTGCTGGTCATCTTTATTGGTAGATTCTAAAGAATCTTCTCCATCTAATGAAAAGTGGTGGCTCAGATGGTAAAGAATCTACCTGCAGTGCAGGAAACCAGGTTCAATCCTTGGGTCAGATGCTCCCCTGGAGAAGGGAATGGCTACCAACTCCATCATTCTTGCCTTGAAAATCCCATGGACAGAGGAGCCTGGTAGTCGACAGTTCATGGGGTTGCAAAGAATCAGGTATGACTGAGCAACTAACACTTTCACTTTACTTCAGAGGATTTCTCCATCTAGTAGACATACAGAATTGGAATTTAAGAAAAGATAAAATTAATCAGTGTGTGTGTGTCAAATTAATATATGTGTGTATTTATTTATTTTTTAATGGAAGGTGTCTCCTCACAATAGTTAGCTCTGATAATGTGAAATTGAGTGAGGATATACTGGTGAAGTAGACTCTATTTAATATTGTGTATACTTTCTTCTGGATTACATTTTTTCCTATGAGGTGAATTATTTAATTGTATTAAAAGTTTTAAAAAGAAAATTCTCCTGTGTAGCAAAAATGATGAGGTTAAGGAGCTGGTTTCCCAAAGCTACGTTAGATCCCAGTTACCTGTAGGAAATGCTCAGGTCACAGGTAGGCCAGGAGATTCAGCTTTCTTTAGGGTCTGAAGAAGACGGGACCAGCTATGTCATTTTGAAGGTGGAGAACCATGTAAGATGAGAATGCAGGGCCCCTTGTGGAAGACTTGTTATGAATTTCACAATGGCAACTGCAGAGCATTCAACCAAGTGCACGTGTGCTTTTAAACTTGTTGCTCAGTGCTCTTGCATGGGTCACATGCCCATGAAGCTGGGCCAATGAAGTATTGAGAGAGCAAGGATTTAGTTCTGGTAAGCAAAAAATATTACTTTGTACCCATTTTGTAATTTTTTAGTAAGTTTCTGAAATTCAAGAAGGAAGGAGTTTTTCAGGACTCATCACATCCAGTGATAAGTTGTTAGTCCCATGCATGAGTAGCTCATATAGCTGTAAAAACAGCTGCCAGAAAGAAGGGAGGGAGTGATTCCCAGCTCTTATCCAGCTCTTGGTAAAGCTGGCTTCAGCTTTACCAAGGGTCAGTGCTGAGAATGAGGGGCTATAGCAGATTGATGGAATTCCCCTCCACTCTTTTCAGGAGCCCCATTGCTCTTCACCATAGGACAGCTGGGAGTCAATACTGTGACATGTCTGTGATTCTTTAAAGAGCCCTTTAAGACTCAGTGGTAAATCTGAGCTCCATGATTCTCTACTGGAAACTAGATTCTTCCTAAGTCCCTGGGTTCTGTAGCAGGAGACACAGAAGTCAGGGAACTCTCTCTTTAAAACCCCCAGATGCTGGCATTAGAGGGTGAAATTATATTAAGTGAACCAGAGAAGAGAATGGGTGGAGAAATTTGTTCTGCTTTGGCATGTTATTTAATTAAATACATTTTCCATGGTTCTTGAGAACTTAGATTGGGAGATTTAAGGAAAAAGATTCCCACAATCTCAAATGTCACAAATAATTGATTCATGCTGATGTGATGATAATAAGACCGTATGTCTCATCTTTGGATGCTGCCCATACATTGCTTGTCTCTATGAAAAAGATTCATCCGTGTGTCATATATTTAGAGGCCTTCTTTGCAGGTTATCTTCTCTGTATTCTCTCAACATTACCAAGGTGCTGTTATAATCACAAAGTGGAATGATAATGTAGGTTGCATCAGTGACAACAGCACAGCTAGCGAATAGTGTGATCTGGCGTGCTGCGATTCATGGGGTCGCAAAGAGTCAGACACGACTGAGCGACTGAACTGAACTGAACTGAGTGTCGTTAACATTGTCCTACTAGTCCTCTGAGTTAGACTTTTCTCGTTGCACTTCCCCCATATGCAGTAAATTTTTAAAAGTCTTACCCAAATAGCTCTGAATAAGAAAACTTAGTACTGGGAATGTAAAATTAAACCCATATTCATACATAGTTAAGTCTTCAATATTTTTTACTTTAGCCAATTTAAAGGGGTTGACTTGAGGTCTGGGTTTTTGAAAGATAGCAAAAGCCATTCGGTGTTTATTTAGATAGGCACAACTTGCCTTTTAATTTTTTAAACAAAAGATTCCTTTAAATTTATCAAATTTCAAAGTCTATATGTATATGTAAATATGCATATGAGTCTTTTTTTTTTTAAATAGAGGATTGAATAATACTTTTTCCATGAAATTGAAATTTGTTTGGACTCAGACAAACTAAATTCAAGGAAGGGTGAACAGCTAATTTCAAGGCACAAAATCTTTTCATCATTTCAACTTTAAATTTGAGTCTAGTTGCCATCTGGTGCCTGGAAAGATGGTTGAGGGGTGTTGGTGGTACATTGGTCGTTGTGAAAACATGTGTTGGGTATAATATTGTTGTGACTATTCATGCCTTCAGCTCTAGCTTCTAGCATAATCTATGCTTAGTTCAGTTCAACTCAGTCATGTTCAACTCTTTGTGACCCCGTGGACTACAGCACCCTAGGCTTCCCTGTCCATCACCAACTCCTGGAGCTTACTTAACTAGTATCTTATTTGTTCTCTAAGTCAGGCTTCCCTTATTTGACTGATGTAGAGCTTCTTTTAATTTCTTTGAAGTCACATCATTTTTTGCCCATTTTAACTGTTTCACTCTAGCTACCTTACAAATATGGACACACCTTGGACCTTGCCACCAATGAGATCTACTCTAAGATTTTGAAATTAACTTTCTCATTTCTTCCTACACTTTACCTTAATTACGCCTAACCTGCTAACTATTTACTTTCTCCCCATAGTCTCTCATCTCCTCCTTCACTTCACCTGCCGTTTTTCATGGCCATTTTGGAGTTGCGCATGATCTTTTAATATCCCCTAAATTCTGTGAACTTATACTGTATCTGCTGAAACTTAGATAGCTGACCATACCATCCGTCTTCTCACTTCATGTTCTAAGGGCTATGGATCATAAATGTTGTGTAGCAGGAAGAGGAGCTCTGTCTAAATGAAAGAAAGTGAAAGTGTTAGCTGCTCAGTCGTGTCCGACTCTTCGTGATTCTATGGACTATAGACCACCAGACTCCTCTGTCCATGGAATTCTCCAGGCAGGAATACTGGAGTGGATTGCCATTCTCTTCTCCAGGGAATCTTCCTGAGCCAGGGATCGAACTTCTGGCCACCTGCATTGCAGGCAGATTCTTTACCATCTGAACCACCAGGGAAGACCATGGTATAAATATGTGGTCTCTAATGTCAATTGATACATCTCTGCTGCTACTAGATATACAGTTTCTGGTTGACTTCCTCTTGTGGTCCATCCTTGCCTTTTTATGACACTGTTTTATAAGGAATCAGATTATATCCTAATTCCTTCATCACTGAGATGTTTTAGGTTCTATTTAAGTATCAGCTCCTGGTGTTCAAAACCAATTCTACATAGCTAATACCTTAGCCTATCTTAATCTGTCATGGAACAGTTAAAGACAGCTAAATTAGTCTTCTTATGGGTCACTTTTCTCAGTCCAGTGGTCTATTCTCAGTCCTTTTTTTTTTTTTTTTTTTTTTGAAAAATTTGACAGGACATGTTTCTAGTTTGAAATTCCTCTTCCTCCTGCCACTCTCTCCCTGCCTCTGTATGAGTGGCTTTCTTTTAGTCCCTAAGATGCTCTGAGTATCTTTGTTTCTGGGCTTTTGCATTCCAGGTCTCCCTCCAGACTTCACTGTCACTTCCAAAAGGAGGCTTTTCCAGACCACTCAAACTGAAATGGGTTTCCCTATTTATCTTAGCACCTTTTCCTTCCTGATGCTTGTCACAATTCGTAATTGATTTTTGCTATTACATGTCTAATGTTTGCTGGCTTTACATTGCATTCCTAGCAATTAGCATTACTCTAGGATAACAATAAATTTTCAGTTAATTATTTTGGATGAACTGTAGTAATAAAATAAATTTTACTTTGTCCTCCACTTTCTTTCATGAACTTTCCTCCTAGCCAAAATGTGCCTCTCGCTCTTCCTTCTACCTGTTGAGGATTTCCTTCTCCCAAGCTTCACGAGAGTTACCTATATTTCCACATCTCCAGCCAGACATCTGTGATTTCTCCCTTGTTTGGTTTTGCAGAGTGTTTATCTTCTTCTCTCCTAAAGGACTCATTAATTTCAAAGTTGTAGTGCCTGTGTGGATGGCCCTCTTCCCTGTCACTGAGCTGAAGGCTCCTTAAAGGCAGAATTGGCATCTCACTCAGTTTTGTAGCCCTCACCATGTCTAGCCCAGGGCCATGCATGAGAGTCAGTTCCCAGTACGTACATGTTAATTGTTGAATAAATGAAAATCGGTACCTTTTGACTATACTTAGCTTCTCTGTAGGAGACTGACAGCTTTGAATTGGTTAAGCTCTAGTAATTTGTCTTAAAATGTGGACTGACTATCTCTGCTTCTCTTAAGGAGCTAATTTCTCAGTCTACAGTTCATGCATATCAAAGAATGCTTTTTATTAGTTATATTAACAATGTCATTACTTAGAGTTTTTCACAGTTAATGAAATTTTTTCATATTGATGATCTAACTTGGCCTATCAGCAACTTTATCAGGCAGGTGGAGTAAATAGTATTACCTGTAGATGACATTGAGCTCAGAAAAGTCAAGCAGTGTGCCTAGGGCTGCAGAGCTGATCTTCAGCATACCTAGCAGTGATTCTCACATGGGGGTAGAGCAGAGGGAAGGCTAAGGACTGTGCTGTTTGTGGTTCTCTAGAGAATGCATTAAAATCACAGGGAGAAATGGCCGTTTTCC
The DNA here is from genome assembly GCF_001704415.2 of Capra hircus. Taxonomy (NCBI): domain Eukaryota; kingdom Metazoa; phylum Chordata; class Mammalia; order Artiodactyla; family Bovidae; genus Capra; species Capra hircus. The sequence continues at coordinate 66,744,148 of NC_030811.1, forward strand.
CAGATTATAAGCTTATTCCAAACTGAAAATTCTGATCCATTTCCTAGTTGAGATTTATTGCCATTCTACCACTATGAATGATATGACTGCATCCTGCCTTTGTCTTAGGTCAGGAAAAAGAGTTGGGAAAATTGCAACCTACTATACTCCTTAGGAATGTCATTTTTGTTAAATGCAAGACAATTGCTAGGCTTAATATATACTTGACATCTTAGGAAAATGGCTTCTTTAATTTTCAGAACTATTTACTCATTGCTTCCATGAGAACTTGTTCTCATTCCAAGAGATAGAGAGTCTTGGCATCTGCCATTCTTTTTGTGGTATGAATATAGGCGTTTTCCTATTGCAGGAAAAAAAAGATCTTAATAATGGGAGCTGAACATCTTGGGGATGTGGGTGGACGGGAATATGATTTTACAGTCATACTCCTGTGTACAAAGCAGTGGTTCTCATCTCATCTCCACATTAACTTAAAAACAGGCCCCACTCCATACCAATGACCTCAGAATCATTTGGGAGTAGGGTCTGGGCAATCATAACTATTAAAAGCTCCCCAATTAGTTCTGAGGCAGAGCTCAGACATAGAACTTTTAAAGTTTTCAATCAGATGTGTTGCCCTACAACAAATAATCTTGTACAATAAGCTGAAAATTAGTTTTTACATTTAAAGACTTTTTTTTTTTTTTAAGTTGTGACTCTAAGACCCAGAGGATCTGATGGGTATGAGTGCCTATTGGGGAGAACCCGGGTGTTGGCCACTTGGCTTAGCTCTGAGCCTTTGGGGAAGTTGCTTTCTCAAGAGATGTTCACGTCGTTCAGAATGTGTTTCTTCTAATTTTGCTATGTGCCACTTGAAGTTTTATAACACTGGTAAGCATGATTATAATTTATATATGTAGCCTTGTTAACTGGCACAATGAAAAGACTTTAAAATTTGTGATAGTAAGGCACTATGGTGTGTCTTAGTAATCTTGACATTTATTAAATCAAAATCAAGGTGTATATTATGTGGGTTAGGCATTTCAAGTTTGAAAACCCTTTTGCCTGTTTTTTTCTAAAGAATTACAAATGCTTGTGTCTTTCATCTTCTTTAGACACTCAGTCCTGAATTCAAATAAGCTGTCATTTTTCGTTAAAAATTTCTGGAATAAGCAGCCTTCCAAACACTGTATCAAAATGTTTGTAAATATATTGGAAAGAATATTTCCATGATTATTATAGCTAGAGTTTGTTCTTTGAGTCGAGCAAAGTCTCTTATAATGGAGATACAGTTTACCTAAGAGTCATATTAATAAGTAAAAAAAAAATCAGCTTTTTGAATAATATATGAATTCATATGGTATCAGTGGTATCTTTGCATTTGGGACAATACATAATTAGTTTTAATTCTCTTTGAGAGGGAGATGTGGATGTTAAAATAAATTGCTGATGAAGCTATACTTTGGAGAAGAGTGTATTTCAAAACTTGTGCAATATCAGCTATTTCTTTCAATGCTATGGAAGTGTAGCCTAAGACTGAGAAGATTTATTGGGGGCAGTTTCAAACCATTCTTAGTATATAAAAGTTCACAGTTTGCTACTTGGAATTGGGCACCATAAAGAAGAAGAATAGCAAATATTTATAGCCCTGCTTGGAAAACATTAGTTATATACAACTTCTGGCACCATTGTTTGTAGCCAATAAACCAAATAATAATCATTTGCTTGTATAAAAATAATCAGTATCACAATATTTAAGCATTCAAAAGGGTTTGGTTATAAGTTATTATGAGTTAACCCTTTACAAAATACTGCATAATAGACCTGCAGAAAAATAAGCACTTACAGAGTAAGAAAACTTAGATTTATGCAATAAATATATTCTGAGGGAGGAAAGAAGGAATAGAGTTTGTAATAAATTGACTTTATTAAGTAAAAATGAAGAAACTACCTCTGTGGAAGGAACTTTCTTACTATCAGGAATAAATATTCCATACTTACACGGTAGAAAACCTAATCATTCTAACCTTGAAGGACTTTGTTCAAAGGTTTCAATTTTATCATGGACTTTAATCAGGCTATAATATACCTAATACATGTAGTAGAAGATCCCATGCAAGCAGTTTACTATCAGCTCTTAATTTTTTGAGACACATAAATAAAATACTTTACTTTCGTCATCATTATTTTAAGTATGTTCAAGAGTTTTCTTCCTGAGAAGTGGATTCCATTACTTAGCCAAAGATTCATCACTCTGCTCCTCATTGTTTTTCTCAGGTTTGCTTATTTTGATAAACACTGAGTTCGTGATCAGCCCCTTGTCCCCATTAAGCCTACAGAAAATGAAGGGTTTGTTACAATACTCACTGGGAAGAACTCTTCAATTTAGTTTGTTTTTCTGGTGACATCTACAGTGTTAAAGTAAAAATATTTATGTGGAACCATTCAGAGTGCATATTTAATGTGCTAAAAGCACAAACATGTGGGAGTATTCATTTTCTGCATTTTTTTTTTTAACTAAAAACAAACAAAAGCCCAACCACTACTTCTTGGACCTAAAAAACAAAATAGGATAACTCAGCTCACAGAGTCAGAATCTACAGTTCTGACAGGCTGAATAGCTGCGATTATAGTTTGGTCAGTAATAATGACAGATTTTAGTGTCCATTTTAGTGTATGAAACACTAAATTACAATGAGTTGAAAAACGGATAGTTTATAGTCCTAGAATAACATTTCTTAAGGGGGTAAGGATGACATTGTTAAATCATTTCAGGGTAGTTTTATTCTTTTCCCTTCTGTTGTAGGTGTAGTGTTGTTTTTACTTCTTTGCATATTAATATAAATGTGAAAATAGTGTGGATGTTCTGTTGGAAAAGAGGCTTATTACTATGTACATCTTCACCCTCAGTGTATATCTATATTTTTTTTTTTTGGCACACAATATTAAAACTTGGTCCTTTGGTTGGGGTGTGGGGGGTGGAAACTTAGTTCCTCGCAGAATGTTATAAAGAAGTTTCTTTATTCAGATGACTTAATTTGTATAAGTCTTCATACGGGCTGCTTCAATTTTGAGAGTTTCCAGTTAGTCGGGCCTGATGGAATCCACTCTAGTATGCCTTGCAAACTAACCCTGAAATCTCACATACTATTAATGATTATGTATGAAGACTTTGGAAGAACTAGAGATATAACTGATGATGGATATAAACACGGCATAGTGGTTTTTTTTTTTAAAGTCAAGGAAAGTATATATTTGACAAGCCAGTTACCTTGACTCTCAAATTCTAAACAGACAAAGCATTTGGAGGAAAAGTGAAAATGCAGTAATGGTCAAAGTCTTGACTGATTTGTCTCCCAGCTCCATCTTGACAGGAGTGAGCCTTCTGGTAGTAAAGCAGCAGCACCTAACAGTGGTGCTCAGAGAAAGGCTGTATATGTGTGTAGAACAGTAAGGGGTGGAGTCCTGTGATTTGGATTCTAATCTTGCCTAAAACCCATTAGCTGTGTGGCACTGGGGAAGTCACTCGCCATCCAGCTTCAGCTTCTGCATCTGGAGAATATAGATGGAAGGAGTACCTATCTCACTACCACATGAGGTTGCTGAAGGGTCAAACATGGAAATCTAAATATTAAGTCTAAGTTTATAAGTGAGTATTATATAATAATGATGAGAGTAACTAGTCCCTGGGTTAAAGGTCAAAACAAAGGACCCCTTTGAGTTATGCCTTGAAAAGCATGGAATTGCTTCTGTAATTGCATTTTTAGGCTAATCCAGAAATATATTAAGTAGAGGACCAGAAAAAAAAAAAAAATGGTGTGTGATTCTCTGGATTCTCTCACTGGTTATCCTGGAGCAGGGGGAAGAGACAAGTTACTCAATACCTTGGCCTCTTTCATGATTCTAAAAATAACTACCCAACACAGGTCATCAGAAAATGTGCGCTGCACAGATCTTTCTTATCTTTAAAACTGAATATTAATTTTAAAATAAATGAAGCCTCTCAATCAGTTAAGAAATACACACAAGAGAATGCTATGCTGTGCCTAGGCACTCGGTCATGTCCGACTCTTTGCAACTGCATGGACTGTAGTCCGCCAGGCTCCTCTGTCCCTGGGGATTCTCCAGGCAGGAATACTGGAATGGGTTGCCATGCCCTCCTCCAGGGGATCTTCCCAACCCAGGGATCGAACCCAGGTCTCCTGCATTGCAGGCAGATTCTTTATCAGCAGACTTACCAGGAAAGTCCCATACAAGAGAATGTTCTTCAACAAAAAGAATAGTCTTTTTGTCCTTAGTTCCTGGTACTACCTCTTGTATTAGTGTTTTCAGTATAAAATGGTGCTTCTACCTTTGTTACTAATCAATAGGAATTCACTTCTGTGTGGATTCATGTTAATAAATGGAATTCTGACTTATCTTAATGCTAAATTAACTACTTTAAAAATGGGGACCAATTTTTACATGACTGCGAGCCACACGCAGAGCAGTTCTCCCGGGTCCCCTTACCCTAGTGCTCTCCACCTGAGTGCCCTTTCCCAATAAAATCTCTTGCTTTGTCAGCACATGTGTCTCCTTGGACAATTCATTTCCGAGTGTTAGACAAGAGCCCAGTTTCGGGCCCTGGAAGGGGTCCCCCTTCATGCAACAGTTCCAGTATTAGATTTCAGATTCTCCAGTGGAGTGTGCAAGGCAAGAGACAGAATCCCTGGAGGAAGAGTGTGCTTTTTGAAACCTCACCAAGATGTTACTAAAGCATGTATATTGTTCAAATAAACCCTGTAGAGTTAGAAAAAGGTTGAGACATACTGCTTGAGAATTGTGTTTTAATTGAGTAATGAAATCTGATTTAGGAAATTGGAATAAAATATGAAGATAAGTACAAATCAGAGTGATATAATTATTTCTAAAATCTGAACAGATATATAATGATAGTAGCAAGATTCCCTCACAACCATTCATTTTCTGTTAAAGAACTTCCAATAATTCATGCTATTCTCTCTAGCCTCAGAACAATTTTCACCCAATTTCAATATAAATAGATTTGCACATTTCAGGGAAATGGATTTATGTGTTTCTTTCTTGGCAGGTAATTACAGGATAAGATTTCTATAAATGTTTCCTAATATTCCAAATTGTTGTTTTATTTTACATTTATATACAGTTGATGGCCCCTTTATGTAACTTTCTAAGAACCCTTTTATTGAGAGTGTCTTGATTCACAGTTTTAAGCCAACTTCTGGTCAGTTACACTGAGAGTGGTCTTATCAGTGAATAATTTATCGTAGTAATGGCTTATATAGTAAAGAAGCATAATATCTAGAAAAATACTGCCAGGAATTTTTTATGGAAGCACAGTGTATGATTTTTCTAATATATTTGTTTATAAACTGAATTACACAATAAATACGTGGTCCAAAAGGCTGTGCAAATATTCTCCAGCCACACTGCTTCCCATCAGTTCAGCAGTATGCTGAGCCCTCTTCTACTTCAGGGCTTGTCACAAATGGTTAGCCTGGCCTGGAACCCCATTAATCCTCTTTGTGAGGCCCTGTCCCCTTCAGATCTCTGGAAATGCCATTCCTGTGTATCCAGACCAAAATAGTTTCCTTGTTCTCTCTGATAATAGTAGTTTTCTTTTATAGCACTTACCATCATTTCAACTAGCAGTCTATTTCTTATTTGTCATTTAATGTTTAGTCTCTTTTTTCACCTCTGTTTAGTCCCAGCACTTTAACCCACTATTTTATCTTCAAGTGCTAAGATAACAATCTTAGTTTTCGGTGTGTGTGTGTGTGTGTGTGTGTGTGTGTGTGTGTTTTTTACTAGTTCCAGTTATTATCTGTGTATTTTTGTCTACTGTTGGAAACAGAACACCATTCTTTTGATTAAAATAATACAAGGTCAGTGGTGATGAACAAACATGACATTCTTATTTTTCCAGTTCTTGTAAATTATAGACACTAAATGGCTGTATAAATTATAAAATGTGTGTGGGATAGCTGTGGAGCTTTGGAGGATAAACACAGTTGCTACAGGTTCTAAAAATCATCTGGATTAAGTAGACGAAGCCTTATCAGAGGTATGGGAGAAGGCAGTTGTGCTTGTTGTTGTTGTTCAGTCATTAAGTTGTGTCTGACTTTTTGTGACCCCGTGAACTGAAGCATGCCAGGCTTCCCTGTCCTTCACTGTCTCCTGGAGTTTGCTCAAACCCGTGTCCATAGAGTCAATGATGCCATCCAACCATCTCATCCTCTGTCACCCCTGTCTCCTTTGCCCTCAATCTTTCCCACCATCAGAGTCTTTTCCAATGAGTTGGCTCTTTGAATCAGGTAGCCAGAGTATTGGAGTGTCAGCTTCAGCATTAGTCCTTGCAATAAATATTCAGGGTTGATTTCCATTAGGATTCACTGGCTTGATATTCTTGCTGTCTAAGGGACTCTCAAGAATCTTCTGCAGCACACAGTTCAAAAGCATCAGTTCTTTGGTGCTCAGCCTTCTTTATGGTCCAACTCTCACATCTTTACATGACTACTGCAAAACCATAGCTTTGACTATACAGACATTTGTTGGCAAAGTGACGTCTCTGCTTTTCAATATGCTGTCTAGGTTTGTCATTGCTTTTCTTCCAAGGATCAAGTGTCTTTTAATTTTGTGGCTGCAGTCATTGCCCACAGTGATTTTGGACCCCAAGAAAACAATATTTGTCACCATTTCCCTTTTTTCCCTGTCTGTTTGCCATGAAGTGATGGGACTGGATGCCATGATCTTAGTTTTTTGAATGTTGAGTTTTAATACAGCTTTTCACTCTCCTCTTTCGCCCTCGTCAAGAGGCTGTTTAGTTCCTCTTCCCTTTCTGCCATTAAAGTGGTATCATCTGCACATATGAGGGTGTTGATATATCTCCTGCCAGTCTTGATTCCAGCTTGTGAGTCACCCAGCCCAGCATTTCACATGATGTACTCTGAACAGAAGTTAAATAAAGCAGGGTGACAATATACAGCCTGGATGTACTCCTTTCCCAATTTTGAACCTCTCTCTTGTTCCATGCCTGGTTCTAACTGCTACTTCTTGACCTACATACAGGATTCTCAGAAGGCAGGTAAGGTAGTCTGGTATTCCCATCTCTTTGATAATTTTCCATGGTTTGTTGTGATCCACACAGTCAAAGGCTTTAGCATAGTCAATGAAGCAGAAGTAGTTTGGTTTTTTTGTTTTTCTTGCTTTTTCTGTGATCCAATGGATTTGATCTCTGGTTCCTCTGCCTTTACAAATCCAGCTTGTACATCTGGAAGTTCTCAGTTCATGTACTGCTGAAGCCTAGCTTGAAGTATTTTGAGCATAATCTTGCTGGCCTGTGAAATGAGTGCAATTGTGCGCGGTAGTTTGAGCATTCTTTGGCACTGCGTTTCTTTGGGATTGGAATGGAAACTGACCTCTTCCAGTCCTATCGCCTCTGCTGGGTTTTCCAAATTTGCTGGCATATTGAGTGCAGCACTTTCACAGCATCATCTTTTAGGATTTGAAATAGCTCAGCTGGAATTCATCACCTCCACTAGCTTTGTTCCTAGTGATGCTTTCTGAAGCCCACTTGACTTCATATTCCTGGATGTCTTTCTCTAGGTGAGTGATCACAGTAGCATGGTTACCCAGGTCATTAGACTTTTTTGTTTAGTTCTGTGTATTCTTGCCACCTCTTCTCAATATCCTCTGCTTCCATTAGGTCCTTGCCATTTCTGTCCTTTATTGTGCCCATCTTTGCCTGAAATATTCTCTTGGTATCTCCAATTTTCTTGAAGAGATCTTTAATCTTTCCCATTCTATTGTTTCCTTCTATTTCTTTGCATTGTTCACTCAAGAAATCTTTCTTATCTCTCCTTGCTATTTTCTGGAACTCTGCATTCAGTTGGGTGTGTGTGTATGTGTTAAGTTGCTTCAGTCTTGTCTGATCTTTGTGTCCATGGGATCCTGAAGGCAAGAATACTGGAGTGGGTTGCCATGCCTTCCTTCAGAGGATCTTCCCAACCTGGGGATCGAACCTCTCTTTTTTATGTCTCCTGCATTGGCAGGCGGGTTCTTTACCACTAATGCCACCTTCTTTCCTTTCTCCTTTATCTTTTGCCTCTCTTCTCAGCCATTAGTAAGGCCTCCTCAGACTTATTTATGTTTCTAGGTATGGCAAATGTACTTAAGATTTTATTTAAATGATTGAAATTGAGAGGTATAAAATGAACATTATTGTTTTCTTATTCCATTCCTTCATTCATTTTTTTTCTAAATGACCACTTTCTAAGTGCTGGAGCAGATATTAGGAAGTGATGGGCACTTAATAAATGCTCATTGAGTGACTATACAAGTGGATGAATGACATGTATCTTCCTACAGACGAGCCTCCTATCTGGTGAAGAGAGCAGACCTTTAACAAATTTTGCTCTGGAAGCAGACAGGAGGGCAGTTTGGGGTCAACATGGGACATTGCTGACCAATGAAACTGGAAGATGTCTCCTGGAGGACCTCTGGGAATAGCATTTTTGTATTTTTAAAAGAGACAGTTGGAATGAGCTCCCTCTTTTTTTTCAAGGACTGTCATCATCTCCCAATGTGGTGTCTGGAGTTGTGTCAAGGAGTTTTGTGACTATGTGGGGGAAAAGTCAGACGGGAAAGTAGACATGCCAAGGATGGCAGTGAAAATATAGAACCTGCGGAATTAATGATACTAGAGCTGTCCTATCTTTGGGTTTCTTGCTACGCTAGATAGTACCTATCTGAAAGCTCTGTGAAGGCAAGGTCTTTGAAAGTTTGGTTCACTGTAAATCCCTTATGCCTAGCACAATGGCTGGCACAAGAGTATGTACTCAACAAATATTTTTCAATAATGTGTTTAATTTAGTATGTAGCCAAAGGTACCTTGATGAATTTTGTGTGTTTTAATGGCAAAATTGGAGGAAGAAATATTTGCATAAACGGTCTCAATCATACTCATCTTCAAATGTGGTTAATGCACTTGTTCCTTTGTGTTTAAGTCATTTCCTGATGCTTATGTTTGGGTAACATTTTATTGTCACAGAAGTTAAACTTATCTTGATATGTTGGTGAAGGCAAGAATCTAAAATTCACATTCTACCAATCAGGCTCCAAAAATTAAAGCAGCTTGTAAGGAGGTAGGGACAGAGATTTCATCTTAGGAGAAGACAAGATAATGAGAAAATAGTGTTATTTTCACTTATGCATTTTTCTATTGAAATCTTTCCATTATGTTTAAGTTTATAGTACATTGTTCACATATGAGAATTTTAAATGTATATTTGTGAATCTTCCTATACAGTCTTGCAAAATTTCATTACACCATTTTTCTGAAACTGTTGTTCATTTCTGGGATAAGCAGCTCTTTTTTTCTTTACGGAGGAAATACAAGATCTCCTACTGGGGCTGGACATGACAGTTAGGACCATCCTAGTCTTAGAGTCAATTCTGAGAACTTTGCTTGGAGACCTGTTTTTCAGATTATGTCAGAGACAGCATCATCCGTTATGAGAGCTGTTCTTTGAAATAAAGTACAAAGGTTTCCTTGTCTTGAGTCACATCTTAAAGAAATTTATTGAAGAGTGAAAAGCCATCCTAATAACAAATACCCACCAATGAAGTTTAACTGTTATGTGTTCTGTTAAAGCTCTGGGGAATTCATAATGACAGAATTTAAACTTTTCTTCTGATTTATCTTATATAAACTACTGAAAATAAGTTGACTTTTTAAATGTTCAGTTAGCAATACATAGTTTTCTCTGATTCTATATCTCCTAACTGAAACTTAATTTGCATTGCCACTTCTGAAATCTCAAGGAGAAACCAATTTTACTTGTACATTACGTTGGATTTACTTTTATTATAGGGAGGAGGAAAAACTTTAAGCTCTATAATTTGGTATACTGACTTTTCCTAGGCTGTTTTCAAAAAGGTCACTTGACTAGTATTTTTGATGTATTTCCCTATGCATAGTTTGATATCAGTAACTGAATCTTTAATTCCCTTGTAACAGAGTGGGTTTCTTGAATCCTTCCTATAGCATCACCATCCTCATATTATGCTTTTATAGCAATTCCCTAGACTCGTGAAGGTGAAGGAAGAAGTTTATAATGGTACTGAATACCAAACTGTTGCTTGATTTATTCAGGAAGGTTCTTATACACTGGGATCAAGTGACAGCTTAAAAGCTAGTATAATTTATCATCATCAGTTAATTTTCACTGGGTGTCCACTGGGTGCTGAACATTGTACAAGGCTTTTTGTCAGCTGGTATGCACCTGATAAGGTTGATGGAACTCTGAGAAGACAGAATCTTGTCCTTAAGGCACTTGCTATGTAATCAAAGGCAAGTCAGCAAATGCCTAAAGTTGTCAAGCTCTGCGTGCAAAACCCATGTAACTGAAAATACTAATTTTAGAAGGGCTCTTGTCAGCAAATGAAGGTCCTGTTCTCATTATTACCTGCACCAGGGTGATATGGACAACCACCAGAATAAAGGGGATGATGTTGGGTGGACCAAGAATAGGTATCTATTGGTCCAGTCCCTGGCTGACCGGCACCCATTTCTCTTGTGTGTCTACACAGATACATTTTGTTCCCTACATATCATTTCAAAATATTCCTACCTAATGAGACCCTGTCTTCTTTTGAACAAGCTGTGTACTTTGCCTGTCCCTAATGAGAAACAAGTCACGTTCCTGTGATACTCTAGAGCTGGTGTCATTTGGTCATTATTCCACAGACTTCTGGGTGATCTTTATTCCTCCTCTAAAATGATCACGAAATCTGATCTCAAACAGATCTGGGTGTAGTGCCTCATGTTCTTGGAAATTATGCCCTAAAACGTATCTGATTGTATAGGAAGTATAGGATAGCTGCTCTGTAAACTCAAGTACAGGATTGGTCTAGAGAGTGTCCATATCACCCTGGTGCAGGATAGTCCAGAAGATGCTGTGGCCAGGGACTACCATGTGCATTCTAAGTTGCTTCAGTCGTGTCCGAATCTGCGACCCCATGGGCTGTAGCCCACAGGCTTCTCTGTCCATGGAATTCTCTAGGCAAGAATACCGGAGTGGGTCGCCACTTTCCTTCTCCAGGGGATGTTCCTGACCCAGGGATCGAACCCAGGTCTCTTAGGTCTCCTTCACTGGCAGGTGGGTTCTTTACCACTAGCACCATCTGGGAAGCCCAGGACTATCATGGGCATCTTTGTTAAGTTTCTTCCCTAAACTTGGCCTGGCTTCTGTGGCCAGTGGATGTGTTACCTGAGGATTATCTGCTAAGAAGTTTTCCCTTATTGAGTGTCCTTCATGGCCATCTCTAAGAAGGGCTTTGGGGAGGATTCCCTTGCAGGGGCCTTAGCAGTTCTTGTTGGTAGCATCAGGGATTGCCTTAAGGTGGAATAGTCCCAATTCTTTATTTGCTGGACTAGGAATTTTTTTTTTCCCTTAGCTATATAAGTTCTTTAAGATATTTGTTAGTTGCTTATGAATATACCCCTCCACCCCCACCCCCTACCTTTTTTTCCTTTGGAGGTGGTTGTGGCATGCTCTTTTTCTGGTAACTGGTATAAGTTATGTGTCAAATAGTTTGACTCTGGTTCCTTGACTAGCCACTTTTGTTTCAGGATTCAGGGATCCCTCTGTTTCCTTTAGTCTTGATTTAATGGCTTCCTGTCACTTGCTCTTCTGTGGGTGGTGAAGCTTGACTCAGGTCATATGCTTCCTCAGGCTCCTTCCCCAGCTCGTATCCCTTGGGAATGAGTCATGGGAACTACCGAGCATGAGGGAGAGACACTTGAGAGAGCCTGGAGGTTCAGGCTCCTACCACTCCTGCACCTCCCTAATATCCCCTCATTTCATTTTCCAGCACATCACATTTACCTGATCACCCTGCATTCAGACTGGAACAAATAATATGGCTGCTGAAATTCAGATAAGAGATCTGAACTTCAGCAATCTAACCATTACTGGCTACCAGGACTGTTTCTTACGTTTTTATATCTGTGAGTTGCACAAAGGCAAGGGAGGGCTGAAATCTAGCCCTTGTTCTATTCACCAAAGCTTGCACTTAGGCAAGGAAGACTTTTTGAAATTTGTCTGTATTGAAGGGAGTGTCTGTTTCGATTTATAGGATACCTGATTTGTTTGTGTGTTGCTGGGTTTGGCTGTATTGCTTGCAGGTAAAAAAGCTTTCTTTAATAAAACTGTCTGCTTTTTCTAGTTGACTTTCATGTTGGCCAGTTAGATGGAGTTTGTTGTTTTCTTACAGCAGCTACCAAAAGCCAGGAGAACTCCAAAATACCAATATATGGGTAGATTTCTGCAAGTCCCCTAAAGCTCCACCCTTCCTTTGCATGTACTGTGTCCCAAGGACTGCAGACTGCTTATTTTAACTAGCCGTTTTGCTACTGTTTCATATTGACTACTGACATTCCAGCTAGGATGGTGGTTCAGTTGCTCAGTGTGTCGGACTCTTTGTGACCCCATGGACTGCAGCACACCAGGCTTCCCTGTCCTTCACCATCTCCCTCAGTTTGCTCAAACTCATTTCCATTGAGTCAGTGATGCCATCTAACCTCATCCTCTGTTGGTCTCTTCTCCTCCTGCCTTCAGTCTTTCCCAGCATCAGGGTCTTTTCCAATGAGTCAGCTCTTCCCATCATGTAGCCAAAGTATTGGAGTTTCAGCCTCAGCATCAGTCTTTCCAGTGAATATTAAGGACTGATTTTCATTAAGATTGACTGATTTGATCTCTTTGCAGCCCAAGGGACTCTCAAGAGTCTTCTCCAGCACCACAGTTCAAAAGTATCAATTCTTCGGAGCTCAGCTTTCTTTATGGTCCAACTCTTATATCCTTACATGAAACCTGGAAAAACCATATATTTGACTATGCAAATCTTTGTCAGCAAAGCAATGTCTGTGCTTTTTAATACACTGTCTAGGTTTGTCATAGTTTTTCTTCCAAGAAACAAGTGTGTTTTAATTTCATGGCTACAGTCACCATCTGCAATGATTTTGGAGCCCAAGAAAATAAAGTCTGTCACTGTTTCCATTGTTTTCTCAATTATTTGCCATGAAGTGATGAGACTGAATGCCATGATCTTCGTTTTTTTGAATGTTGAGTTTTAAACCAGCTTTTTCACTCTCCTCTTTCAACCTCATCAAGAGGCTGTTTAGTTCCTCTTCCCTTTCTGCCGTTAAAGTGGTATCATCTGCATATATGAGGTTATTGATATTTCTCCTGCCAGTCTTATTACAGCTTGTGCTTCATGCAGGCCGGCCTTTTACATGATATAAGCTGAATAAAAAGTTAAATAAGCAGAGTGACAATATACAGCCTTGATGTACCCCTTTCCCAATTTTGAACCAGGGCATCATTCCAGGTCTGCTTCTAACTGTTTCTTCTTGAGACCTGCATACAGGATTCTCAGGAGGCAGGGGAAGTGATCTGCTATTCCATTCTCTTTAAGAATTTTCCAGTTTGTTCTTGTGATCCACACAGTCAAAGGCTTTAGAGTAGTCGATAAAGCAGAAGTAGATATTTCTATGGAATTCTCTTGCTTTTCTAATGATCCAACAGATGTTGGCAATTTGATCTCTGGATCCTCTGCCTTTATAAATCCAGCTTGTACATCTGGAAGTTCATGGTTCACGTACTGTTGAAGCCTAGCTTGGGGTATTTTGAGCATGGTCTTGCTAGCATGTGAAATGAGTGCAGTCGTACAGTAGTTTGAACATTCTTTGGCACTGCCTTTCTTTGGGATTGAAATGAGAACTGACCTCTTTCAGTCCTGTGGCCACTTCTGAGTTTTCCAAATTTGCTGGCATATTGAGTGTAGCACTTTAACAGCATCATCTTTTAGGATTTGATATAGTTCACCTGGAATTCCATCACTTCTACTAGCTTTGTTCCTAGTGATGCGTTCTATGGCCCACTTGACTTCACACTTAAGAGTGTCTGGCTCTAAGTGATTGATCACGCCATCATGTTTATCCAGGTCATTAAGGTCTTTTTTGTATAGTTCTTCTATGTATTCTTGCCACCTCTTCTTAATATCTTCTGCTTCTGTTAGATCTATACCATTTTGGTCCTTTATTATGCCCATCTTTGCATGAAATGTTCCCTTGGTATCTCTAATTTTCATGAAGAGATCTCTGCTGCTACTGCTGCCAAGTCTTAAGAGAAGAAGATCTCTAGTCTTTCCCATTCTATTGTTTTCCTCTATTTCTTTGCATTGATCCCTAAGGCAGGCTTTCTTTTGCTAATCTTTGGAACTCTGCATTCAGATGGGTGTATCTTTTCTTTTCTCCTTTGCCTTTCACTTCTTTTCTCAGCCATTTATAAGGCCTCTTCAGACAACCATTTTGCCTTTTCACAATTTTTCCCCCCTTTGGGGATGGTTTTGATCACTCACTGCCTCCTGTACAATGTTACAAACCTCCTTACAGAGTTCTTCAGGAGCTTTGTCTTTCAGATCTAATCCCTTCAATTTATTTGTCACTTCCACTGCATATAATCGTAAGGAATTTGATTTAGATCATGGTGACATCAGATCCTCATGACTAACAAAAAAGGTTTTGTTGAGTCTTGAACCAACTTTTTCACTCTCCTCTTTCACTTTCATCAAGAGGCTCTTTAGTTCTTCTTCACTTTCTGCCATACGAGTGGTGTCATCTGCATATCTGAGGTTATTAATATTTCTCCTGGCAATCTTGATTTCAGCTTGTGCTTCATCCAGCGTGTTTCGTCTGGCATTTTGCATGATATACTCTGCATATAAGTTAAATAAACAGGTTGACAATATACAGCCTTGACATACCCCTTTCCCAATTTTGAACCAGGCCATTCATTGTTCCATGTCTGGTTCTACGTGTTGCTTCTTGACCTCCAATCAGGTTTCTCAGGAGGCAGGTATGGTTGTCTGGTATTCCATCTCTTTATGAATTTACCAGTTTGTTGTGATCCACACAGTCAAAGGCTTTAGAGTACTCAATAAAGCAGAAGTAGATGTTTTTCTGAAACTCTAGTTCTTGCTTTTTCTATTATCCAACAGATGTTGGCAATTTGATCTCTGGTTCCTCTGCCTTTTCTAAATCATGCTTGAACATCTGAAAGTTCATGGTTCATATACTGTTGAAGTCTGGCTTGGAGAATTTTGAGTATTACTTTACTAGCATGTGAGATGAGTGCAATTGTGTGGTAGTTTGAGCATTCTTTCACATTGCCTTTCTTTGGGATTGGAATGAAAACTGGCCTTTTCCAGTCCTTGGCCACTGCTGAGTTTTCCAAATTTACTGGCATACTGAGTGGGCTTCCCTTGTAGCTCAGTTGGTAAACAATCTGCCTGCTATACAGGAAACCTGGGTTCAATTCCTTGGTTGGTAAGATTCCCTGGAGAAGGAAATGACATCCCACTCCATTATTCTTGCCTGGGAAATCCAATGGACAGAGGAGCCTGGCAGGCTATAGTCCATGGGGTCGCAAGAGTCCAACACGACTTAGTGACTAAACCAACAACCAACCAGTATTGAGTGTAACACTTTAACAGCATCATCTTTTAGGATTTGAAAAAGCTCAAGTGGAATTACATCACCTCCACTAGCATCATTTGTAATGATGCTTCCTAAAGCCCACTTGCTTTCACATTCCGGGATGTCTGGCTCAAGGTGAGTGATCACACCATCATGGTTATCTGGGTAATGTAGATATTTTTTGTATAGTTCTTCTGTGTTTTCTTGCCACCTCTTCTTAATATCTTCTGCTTCTGTTAGGTCCATACCATTTCTGTCCTTTATCGAGCCCATCTTTGCATGAAATGTTCCCTTGGTATCTCTAATTTTCTTGAAAAGATCTCTAGTCTTTCCCTTTATATTGTTTTCCTCCATTTCTTTTCATTGATCCCTGAAGAAGGCTTATCTCTCCTTGCTATTCTTTGGAACTCTGCAATCAGATGGGTATGTATTTTCAGAGCGCCTCACTCCACCCTGAACTCCTTCAGGGGTTGTTGAAGTTCACTGGCAATAGCAGCACAGGCTTCAGTCTCCCTAAAAGCGGACGGCAAATGCCATTGCTGTTCCATCTCTGGCAATGCTGTTGGTAATTGCCAATTAGCAGTTGATGCTATTCCTGATGCAGGTTTTTATATTAGATCAGAATCCTCCATCTTAGGATTTTTGACTTGTATTGTGCCTTACCAGAGAGCCTCATCATATTTGTTGTTGTTCAGTTACTAAGTTGTGTCCTCATGGACTGTAGCATGCCAGGTTCCTTGGTCATCAACTATCTCCTAGTGTTTGCTCAGATTCATATCCATTGAGTCAGTGATGCTATCTAATCATTGTATCCTCTCCCTTATCACATGGAGGGGGGCTAAACACACCCAGTAGCAGACTGGGTCTAGGACCTATGCCAGAAAGCACTTCTGCACCTATCTAGATATCTCAATGTGTATGTTAAGTTGAAACCTAAGAGTATTGCATGCTTCTTAACGGGCTGTCTTCTTATATGCTTTGTGGTCCTTCAAAGCTGCAATCGGTATGTAAAAACTCTGGATGAATCTGAAAATTTCAGATATTTGGGGTTTTCAGTATATGCTTTTTTAGATGCCATCCACTCTAATTTTACTTTTGTATATGCTGCCTAATGTTTGTAAATGCTAAGTAAGCCAAGTGTTTTAGATATGTTATTTGAAAAGATAATATTTGATATGTTCTATCCCTTTGTGATAGAAAACCAGGTGATTTTAAAGTGATTACATCTAAAAACAAATAATAGTTTTAAAAATCTTTCCCTATAAGCCTCATGGTGAAACTAGCAAGGTCAATAAAATGTTTAATTAATGGTATGAGTTTTGAAGTGAGGTGTAGCTACCTGATACTTCCTAACTTGCTTTTGTTTTCAGAATTTTGAGAAAAAAACTTCTATTTGTTGAAACATAGCATGATAACAGTAGGACTTTTCAAACTTCTGCTTGCCCACTAATTGATCTTAAAATAAAACACACAAAGGAAATGCCTTTGTATACCTAAACATATTCCATGTATATGTGTGTGTGTGTTAGTCACTCAGTCATGTCCAACTCTTTGCAACCCCATGGACTGTAGCCCACCAGGCTCTTTTGTCCATGGGATTCTTCAGGCAAGAATACTGGAGTGGTCTGCCATTTCCTTATGTAAAATAGATTTTTGGATTGTGCTATCTTTTTATTAATGTATTTTCAGGCATACAGAAAGCACTGTTTAGGCTATTTATTCTCTGTAAAATATTAACACATATTTATGTAGATGTTTACTATACAGTTATAACTGGAGAAGGAAATGGCAACCCACTGCAGTATTCTTGCCTGGAGAATCCCTATGGACAGAGGAGCCTGGCAAGCGACAGTCCACGGGGTTGCAAGAGTCGGACACAACTGAGTGATTAGCACACACACACACATAGAATTATAAATACTTACAAGCAGAGGTCACTTTATCAGTTAAGTCAAATAATGGAAAATACCTATTGAGTCAGAACAAAGGAGACCACAGCAACTAGAGGCCCCATCTTCACAATGGGATTATATAGGTGGACAATATGTTCTTTTAATATATAAGTGAAGCTTGGAGATAGCAATCCATAAAGAAACCTGCTAACTTAAACTTAAAATAGTCTATTCTCAAATGTATGGGTGGTAGGCTTCTCTTATCCAGGTAAGTTAAGTAAAAACTGTGATATTCAAAGGCTGGCATAAAGTGAAGCCAAATTTGTCATCCGTTTGAGGATAAAAACATGATGCAACAAAAGCTCCACTTGGAGGGGATGTAATAAAGATTTGTATTATTCTTTGGTGTACTCCCTGGGGACTTTTCTGTAATACATGACGATATTAAAAAGAAAATGTAGATCACTTTGTTAAAGGTATTTTTTTTTTAATTTATTTCTCTGTATATTTATTTGAAATCTGCTTATTTACAAGAAGGTTTGGGGTTGACTTATAAGGGAGGAAAGCATCTGGTAACACAGAATAAAAAATAAAAGCCAACTAATAAATCAGAATCAAATGAGGTGGGGGTTAAGTAGGGGAGAGTAGGGAGGGAGAGATCAGTGGGGTGGAACTGGGAAGACAAACCCTTCTAGGTCCATGAGATCTATCATCTCTCATTTTGCCAATGAACGTCCTACTGCCCAGAGGGATGCAATAATTTTCTCAAGCTCAGAGAACCAGGAAATACTGGCTCCATAATTCAAACCTTAGTGGGTCTTGTTTGTCAAAGTGTACACACTTCCCACTATCTGTTGTTGCCAGTATCTTGCTGAAGAACATACTTGTGTACAAATTGCTCCTGATATTAAGGTGACCGACTGGTCCCAGTTTGCCTGGGACTGTCCTAGTTATAAAACCATTAGTTCTGCCTCCCAGCACCCCCTTCAGTCCTGGGAAAGCTGGGATGTTGGTCACCCTGCTGGATTTCCTTCCAGCCATGGTAAAGGTGCAGCTGGACAGAGTTGTATCACTGTGCTAGAGTGGTGGAGTAAGGCTGGGATAACTTTTCTACAGAACCACACATGCACGATTATCCCTCGGTGATAACTGGCTCCTACCTTATAAAGTTGAGCAGTTGCTTTCTAAGATCCACCAGAGTCTGTGGATTCGGCAGTGGTCTTTCCACTACTATTAGACTGTTTTGCTTCTTTTTTGCTAGGGAAGTATGATGTCTTTTGGATCTTTGGGGCTAGGGACAGTTTATGTATATTATATGTAGATGTGCTTTACATAGTTATTCATAGGTATTGGTAGAAACTATGTTTTATCATGAGTCGCAGCATTAATCCCATGGCTAAATCCAAGTTTATTTCTTATGTAACAGCATGAGATGAGCATTCCAGGTCAGTAAGAGGCTCTTCTCTCTGCTGCCATGCAGATTCTTGCTGTTTGGTTTCTCCAATATCTCTTAAGGTATTTCCCTCAGCCGTGGTCAAAGCTGGGTAGCTGCTAAGTGCAGGGAAAAAGAAGCATAAGGAGGACACACCCAAGTCGTAAGGTCTAGGCCTAGAAGTGACAGAAATAAATTCTTCTCTTCAGCCCTTCAGAGCAAACGTGGTCACATGGCTGAAACAAACTGCAAGGAATGCTGGGAAATGGGTTAGCCCCATACCCGGGACTGATGGGTAGGATGGATCTGGGAAACTGCTAGCAATAACCCTCTTCTAGACTATACTTAAAGATGTTCAAGTACTTCCTAAATGTTCTTTGTGCAATGGAGAAAAGTGCTCAATTCTCCAGACTTCTAAAAGTTGTATTCTTTTGTTTGGGGAAGAAGTACCTCCAACCCCTGACATCTGATGATTTATTTTGCAATAATTAAAAAGGAATCACTGTTAAAATTACTAATCTACATGAGAGTATCAAAGAACAATCCCGTCTATCCTGTGAGATCCCAGTCACGTAAGCACAGGATTTAATTGAGATTCTTAAATGGTCAAGGTTCTAAAAAAATTATAATTCCAAAATATATATCAATATGTTAGTATACACATTAAATAAAATGAAGATGGAGAAGATGTGATGGAAAAGTTTAGAAGCTTGAGAGAGAAATAAATTTCAGAAGGCCCTTGGAGAGGAACTAAGCTCCTGGTAGAAAATGCCAGGAGCTTTCAGACTGTGTTTTAGAATGCTGGGTCTATACACTGAGAAAGGTTTGTATCACACTGATTCAAGTTGTCTAATAGCACATTTATTTTAGCCCAAATTTATATTATAACAATAAGTATCAATAATATAGTTTAGTCATATTAGTGCATATTGAAATAAATAACTTTTAAACCTATTATTGTATGTAGATGTATATTTTATGTATATTTAATAAAATGCTATTTTGTTATAAGTATATATAAAGTCTACATGTGTATGTGTGTGTGTGTGGATGGGTGTCTGTTTGTCTGTCTCATAGTGACCAAGGAGTAGCATAGTACTGGGTACCCAACAAAAGCTTTGTAACTATCCCTAGGAAGAGTAAATTCGGTTTATACCAAGTCAGTTTCCCCCTTCCACATTCTATTCTCCATATTCTATTTTGATCATTTTGTTACTGACAATTTTAAATCCTAAGCATTTAATTCAGGTTTGGTTTTTTTTTTTTTTGGATATGTGCAACAGCCATTTAAACTGACTAAATGGCATGAGAATTCTTTTATAATTTTATTAAATCTGACTTGTGTAAAGAGACCAGCAACTGAAGATGATTTGCACATGCTAATAGATTATATGTTAGAGCACAGTATTGCTTTATATTGCTCCTCCAGCAGCTGCAGTCTCAAGTAGTTATTACTAGCTCCAGTATCACCCAGTTTTTTTTTTTAAATTATCAAAAGAAGTTCATGCTATTGACTCATTACTCCCATACTTATTATTCTTACTGAAAATCGCTAGATCTAATTCTATCGGTTTCCTTCCTGATTGAAAACATTTGAACCTAGAAAGCATAGTATTTCTTAAGACATTTGTAACTATTCATCATGGATATTCATCATGCTGCATTGTGTGAGAAATGATTTTTTAAAAAATCTTAACACATATGGTAAGCAGGTGACCAATGCTATCCAGGTTTGGAGATGCTGAATGTTCAAATAACTGGTATTTGAAATTTTGATGTGTATTGCATTCGTTACTAAATCTCAAGAATACATTTTTTTTTTTTTTTTTTTTGCTCACATAGAGTAAGTTTAAAATGGGGTCTTTTGTGGAAGCACCCATCCTGTTTAGAATGATATAACAGATGCTGAATGTTCACATATCAAACAAAATGCCAGCTTTCTGTAGAAAAGAGGTGTCAAAAAGTTTCTTTGTACCTTTAACGCATGTGATTATGTAGTACAAAATGCAGAGTTTGTAAAATTTCTTGAATATACAGGCAAAAAAATGAATAATTCAAAACAACTCATAAGTTCTACATTCTATTGTCCCTTTATAACGCAGGCAGAAGATAGCAGTGCACTCCCAATAGAGCTGAATTTGCACAAGTTACACCTCTGAAAATGCCAGATGGTCTATGGTCTACTTTTGAGAGCTGTCACATATGTAAAGATTTGAAAAAAGAAAGACAGCTGAACGAGAGCAGTGGATCATTAAAGGGAGAGCGAGGGTCCCTAGGCATCACTTGTGTTTTAAGAAGCATTGTGTCGTTCCCATATTAGTGTGCTTTTTTTTTTTTTTTTTTTTAAAGCCATACACAACTTTTACTCGGTAAGGGGAAAAAATCTATTTAAAGCTAAGTAGTTATGGTTTAATCAGTCAGTCAGACGTTTTTGTTCTTTATTCAGGAATGCAATCATGTTTCTGATTTGGTTTTAGTTGTACATT
Source organism: Capra hircus (assembly GCF_001704415.2). Classification (NCBI taxonomy): domain Eukaryota; kingdom Metazoa; phylum Chordata; class Mammalia; order Artiodactyla; family Bovidae; genus Capra; species Capra hircus. The sequence goes on from NC_030811.1 coordinate 66,765,493, forward strand.
TACTGTAAGATTTAAGTCACATCTCTGAAAAAGCATCAGTGAAGTTGAATGTCTGTTAATATAACTCATATATCTAGGTTTTATCCAATTTTGATTTGCTTATATTTGCTTGCATCTGACAAAATCACAATGTTAAGAAATTGGGAGTGAAAAGGGAATACTTGGTTATTGACCATAATACAAACCATACTAAAAATACTTAGGTGCCAGTGAAACAAAAATGTATGTACCATCATTTACCTGCCAACAGAAATAGATATAACTTTGAAGATTGAAATGTAGATAAATCATTAAGAATATGTTTGAATGTCACTCTGACCATATACAGTAATTTGCAAATAGTCAATTTTGATGGTAGGAATAGGTCAGGTCTGTCGGTTTTAGAATTTGGTGGCAAGACCTGATTATCTTTTACCACCTTTATTTTTATTTATAGGGAATGCTTGTTACATAATAATTATAAATTGATCTTGGATTATGGAATATGACAGGGCATTTTTGTTTGAGAAGTCTCCACAGCATTGGTCAATAACATTTCAACTTAACCCAGCTCTCAATTGCTTGAATTATTCTTTTCAGAGAAGAAGTGGTCCAAAACATTCCATTTATTTGGTGAGATTACTGGAAAGAGCTCTGAAAAGAACACCAAATTAGGTTTAACTATCTTCTTTGGCATCCCGTTAAATACATATGCATAACTGGTTTTATGTTCAATAGCAGTCATTAGGATGTCATTCTAGTTGATACAAGAAGTTACAGGAGCAGTAAATTAATCTCTAGATCAAATGATTGCACACCCATAAGAAATAAATCTCCTTTTGCACAAGCCTTGATTGTCAATTTTAGCTTTGAGAAGGACATATATAGTTGCTAAGCAGAGAAGTAACCATTTTCTTCTTTTTTCCTTTGTGTCAGAAGTTAGGAGGAAAACAAAACATTTTGATAAATTTTACAGCCATTACTCTGTGCTATTCCCAAATATTAAATGTTTAGATAATTATTCTCCTTTGTCACTAAAAAACTGATTAAGAGTTCATATATTAGTTTTATAAATTGGGTGTTAACATTAATAAACTTGGTATGAAAGGATGCTTTTGTTAAGTAAAAGAATGATACTAAACTTTTTTCTTACAGTGTGTACATTCATGAGGAATAAAATAGTCTGGTATGTTAAGATATTTTTCAAGAGACATAGCATATGTGAACAAGAATGGAAGTAAACAATGTGTGCTAAAGACCTGTCTAATTTGTCAAAAATATTTATGAAGTCTTAGGTAGTCCCAAGATAACAGATTATTAGTCCATTTTAGCCATTATCAGTTCTGTGTGTAACTGTTAAACAGTGTTGTGTGCTATATTTATTTCTAAGTCGACCTCTTAGTATTCAGATTTAATTAACATTTCATAACTGTTCATAATCTTAAACAGAAAAGACTAATTAAAACAGCAGCTTCGTATTTTGAAATTCCAGGAAATGATAAAATAGTAAAATTTGACACCAAATTGTTTTTGCTGTTGCTGTTTTTTTGCTGAAATTCTACGATTGATAACTCTGCTTCGGACCTATACCGGCAAGATAAATGTGGATTTTAAGAACTCATTACTTAACCAATGTAAATAGATAACATTTGTGGGGGAGATCAGGACTCTGAGCTTCAAAAACCAGAATCCATTTTAGCTAATTTAAATAGAAAATATTTATCGATAGCATATAGACTCTCCCAGGAGTTTTACAGCCAAGGATCATGCCCACCAAATGGGTGCTTTCCTAATGAAAAACCTTACTACTACTGCATGCTTTGCCCACTGATCTGCTAGGAAGTGGACACCAGACACTGCACCCACTGCCAAGATCGACAAATGCCCCCTTTACTGTCTGTGCTGAGAGGCTCCACCACCCGGGTGTGGCTGCCATCTTGCATCCCTACTTCTGCATGTGAGTTGTGCTTCTGCTTGGTAGAATGTAAGTTACATACGTGCCCTCTAACTTGAGGAATGTAGGGATGAGTTAGAGGAAGTTATCAAAATCTATGAGGGTCTTTAGAAATGCTGGGCAGCATAGATGATCAGTAGTCACTGTGCTTGTTTTGTGATTTGTTGTCCAAAGAAATTAGTTTTCCCTTTTTAGTGTCATGCCAATAAATGTTATTTTATATGTTTCTTTTAAATTCTTCATTTATAAACATTGAAAACATCTGAAATTTCTTTGTATCAGATGCATTTGCATTTGCATACACAAGTACTTTGGTGACTTGCTCTCCTGTTCCATTGGTTTTGTCTATGTCTGGACCAAGGCCATACTGTCTCAGTCCATGTGTGCGTGTGTATTCAGTCGTATCTGACTCTGCGACCCCAAGGACTGTAGCCCACCAGGATCCTCTGTCCATGGGATTCTGCAGGCAAGAATACTGGAGTGGGTTGCCATTTCCTCCTCCAGTGGATCTTCCTGACCCAGGGATTGAACTCACCATTCCTGCATTGGCAAGCAATCTGCTGAGCCACTGGGAAAGCCCAATCACTGGTGGTCCAGTGGTTAAGACTCCAAGACTTTCACAGCGGGTGTGGGTTCAATCCCTGATTGGGGAACCAAGAATCCCACATGCCGTGTGGCTGAAAAAGAAAGAAAAAAAGATTTGAGTGATAAATATGAACCGTTTATATGATTTGTGCTTCCCTGGTGGCTCAGATGGTAAAGCGTCTGCCTGCAATGTGGGAGACCTGGGTTCGATCCCTGGGTCGGGAAGATCCCCTGGAGAAGGAAATGGCAACCTACTCAGTACTCTTGCCTGAAAAATTCCATGGACAGAGGAGCCTGGTAGGCTACAGTCCATGGGGCTGCAAAGAGTAGGACATGACTGAGTGACTTCACTTTCCCTTTTCACTTTAGTTACTGTAGTTTCAAGATAAGACTTTTTATCTAAGTCAAATCCCACAATCCTCTTTTTCTTCCTTAAAATTTCCTTAGTGATTCTTGACTACTCTGATAAAATTTTGGATCCGTTTGTCAAGTTCCACAAATAAGCCTTTTAGAATTTTTATGGGAATTGCATTACATAAATTGGGGATAATTACCATATTACCAGAATTAACATACTTATAATCTTTTCATTTATTAGTTTTTTTTTAATGTCTTTCAGTTATGTTTGGTCAGTTTTGCCATAGAATCTCTTCCCCCTTTTTCCTAGCTTAATTCCTAGAGACTTATAGGCTTTTTTGTTTGTTTGTTGGCTTTTCTTTTGTTGTTTCTGTAAAGAGTTCAGTTCTTGCATATTTGCTAGTTGCTTACTGTTGCCTTATAGAACTTCACTGAATTTAATATGGTTTATCATGTATACGTCTTGCTAAATTCTTAGTTTTTCAGACTGTATAGTCTCTTAGATTTCCCCTGGAATATTCAATTATGTATCCATCTCAAAAATGTTTCTTCCTCTCCAAGACTCAGACATGTTTTTTCTTTTCAGTGTTCATTGCTTTTGCTAGCATAGTGTCGCGTAAAAGGGTAAAGGCGGGCATTCTTTCCTTGGTCCTGACCAAACAGGAGCACTTCTGTAGGACTGACATTAAATTTTGATAAATGTGTTCTATCAGATTAAGGAAGTTCTCTTCTATTCCTAAGTTTCCATAAGTGGTTTATTTTTAAAAATATATGGAAAAGATTTTCTTCAGAATTTAAAGTGGAATTAAAAAGAAAAAAATGCAACACACCGTCTTATCCAGCTTTGATGCTTCAATTCTTTGTTCCTTTCCTTTTATCTCAAAAGGCAGTTGAGTAGTTTATCATTGTCAGGGATACTCAGATAATATTGCAGTGTCTGTGGCACCCAAAATAGGACCTGGGACTTAGCTGTTGAATGAGTTTTGAACTACCTTTTTCAGATTTCCAACTTAAATTTACTTAAAAGAAACACCATTTTTGCCTCTTCTTTTTGTGTCCCTTATGTAAAGTTACTCTTGATGAACCCTTTCCATTTCTCTTTTAGTAATTATGCTTTCTCTGTATTCGTCTTTATTTGTGTGTCCCTCTCCCACCCCCCGCTAGGATCATGGATGAAACCCAAGAAAGTCTGTTACTGATTGGATTTTGATTATTTCCAAATACTCATTTTTTTTAACTGGATAAATATTTCCTGTTTTTCTTTTTCTTTTTTTTTTTTCACTTAGCCCAACCTCAGCGCTTGCCTCAGCTTCAAACTGCAGTGCAGGAAAGTGAGGAGGAAATAAGCAAGATAAAGAACGGCCACCCAAGTCTGAGCAATGGCAATGGAATCCACCATGGGGCCAAACACGTATCTGCAGAGAATCGAAGACTCTCAGCACCCGTTTCTCAAAAAATGCATAGAAAAATTCACTCCAGCTTGTCTGTAAACAGTGACATCGGTAAGAAGAGTAAAGTAAATGCTGTCTTTTCCCAAAAGACAGGCTCTTCACCTGAAGGTAAGTGTGATGCGTATGCGTGTTTTACTTGACCAGATGTAAAACCATATTCACAAAGAATTATTTGATCAAGCAAATGTATGAAGAATGTTGCTTTGCCTCCAAACAGGAATTTTGGTAAAATGCAACTTCCCCAAAGGAAAGCCCAGGCTATAACGGAAGCATTGGCAGCTGACATCCTGCTTTTAGATTGTCTTCTGGAGTGAACAGTCATAACTTTAAATATAGCTGCTATACTTCTTTTTAAACCACATTTAAAAATATGAATACCATGTTTTGGTGGAATAAGATTGTATGTATTTTTTCAGTCCCTGATTCAGTATGTAAATCTCTGATTCAGAGATACCTGCTTATATTTTTTCTTGCAGATCAGTTATTAAATAGGCAAAACTAAAAGCAAAAATTTGGTAATTTTCATGCTCTTGACAGAGAAAGGGCTAGGTGAACTCTTGCTTGACTGACTAGCATCTTCCAGTTACCAGTGCTGTCAAGGGCAGCACCCCTCGCCCAACTCTGCCTTGTTCCAAGCTCATGGTGGTCTGCCCTCTAGATCCTCCCTTAGAGGCACTGGGCTATATTCTCTGACCTCTCAAGAATTAGCAATTACCTCATTAATGAAATACTATGAAGCAGGAAAAGTTTTCCTTTTTTATAACACAAGCCCATCTGATGGCATTGAGTTTATAACCTACAAACTCCTTTTATAAAAATGACTTGTGAATTTATGTTAAAAAAATCACTTTTCCCTCAAGTTCAAGGTCCCAAATTTCTCTCAGCATATATACATGTTCCTCTGCTCTTTCTCTTCTCCATTTAGCAGTTCATTGGCATCAAAAACTCAAATCTTACACACACACATACACGTGTGTGTGTATATATATTACATATATATAATACAAATATTTTTCTTATTCACCTTTCTATTTAAATTATCATGAAATTTTAAATAAAGGAAATTCTGGGGATGCTTCTGTGAAGTTGGCCATGCTTATTCATCGAGATAAATTGAGTTGTAAATAGGAAATTGTATCGAGAGTTACTAGTCATGAGTGGGAGAAAGGATATTACATTTTGGCTACAGGTGTCTCAAACTCAACTGAGGTAAAGTGTTAGGTTGATCAAATGATATGATAATAAATGGTCTGCATAGTGCCAGGTCAGTGACACTACTTTCCAAACTAATTAGATTGAAAAGGACATGATTGACACTTTAAAATGAGTTTGACATGTAAGCTGCGTGGTCATCTCTGAAGCATAGGTAGGCTGTTAACTAAACTGGCTCTCTAAGGAGTTGGGAAGGCAATGCAATTTTCTTTAGAGGATCTTTGCTTCTAGGTGATTGGGTGAAATAATTGAATGCAATTGAAATCTGCTTGTTTTATACATTTGACTTTTCCTATTTTGCTCCTAACCTCTAATTTTCCATTTGATATTTACTGATTTTAAAGAATGGTAATATTTGCATGGCAATCCAACTTGAAATACCTTATGGAGTTTTATATATTTTTGCTTATTTTTTAATACCATCTCTGAATTTATTTCTAATGGAAGAATGCAGCTTTGTAACTAACATATGAAGGAAGAGGAAAACCACTAGTACATAAATGAAGTAAAATTCTGCTCTCCCTCTCTCCTCTTCCTGCTTTTCCCGTCTCCCATTCCTCTTCCCCTGTCACCCACCCATCCTTATGGCTGCTGTGGATGAGGGTGGATAAAGGTGTGGATAAGGGAAGTCCCTTGTAAACCTTCTCTTATCACAAAATCTGTTCCATATTGGATTAGGGGAATGAGGAACAGCAAACACCAATGGAATTGTCTAAGTATATTTTACAATGTCCTGCCCACTTATTTCACTGCTTTGCTATACAATTTAACCTGATAGTACGTTTCTTTGTGATTACTTGAATTAAGATGAAAATTCCATTGTCCTATTTCATATTTTCTCAAAGATAGACATTGTCCTACTTTTTGCTGCTATTTAAGGTTGTACCCTCAAATTTTGTTTCTTCTGGCCTTCAGTTTTAAAGGTAAGTTTGTTCTCTGGGACTTTTTTTTTTTAAGAAAATGCTTTGGTTAGAAACTGAAAAAGAAGTTAGTTTCAGTTCCAAGATTCTGTGCGCTTGCTTTATAGCAGAGCTGCTTTGTTCTCAGAGCAGGTCTTTTGCTGTATAAAATATGTGAATCGTGGTGAGCAGAAATCTAATGTCTGTGGAATAAAACAATGGCAGAAATTTTTTTTAATTTTAAAAATTTATTTCAGTTTATTGACATATAATTGATTTACAGGGTTGTATTAGTTTCAGGTGTACAGCAAAGAGATTCAGTTAAATATATACATATTCTTTTTTACATTTTTATCTATTATAGGGTATTGCAAGATATTGAGTATAGTTCTGTGTGCTATTTACCTGTTTTTATATAGTGTGCATCTGTTAATCCCAATTTCCTAATTTATCCTTCCCCCACCTCCTTTCTGCCTTCGTAAGTTTGTTTCAAAGTCTGTGAGTCTATTTCTAGTCTGTAAATAAAGTTAATTTCTTTCATTTTCTTAGCTTCCACATCATAAAAAATATCATGATATTTGTCTTTCTGACTGACTTCACTTAGTATGAGAATCTCTAGGTCCATTTATGTTTCTGTGAATACCATAATTTCATTCTTTTTATAGCATTACTTATTTTTTATTGCTGAGTAATAGTCCTTTGTATATATGTACAGCATCATCTTTATCCATTCATCTGTCAATAGACACTGAGGTTGCTTCCAAGTCTGGACTGCTCTAAATAGTTTTGTTAAACAGAGACAGCATTTGGATTTCTGGAGGCCTATATGCGAGAACAGCAGGTCTTGCAGAGGCCTGATTTGTGACACTATTAAAAATGGATTGCCTATTCTTACAGCAAAATGAGCAGACAAGTAGCAAAATGGTATTTGCTGGAAACCACAAAAATACCTAGCCTTGCCTGGTCTGGCAGTGTGCCTTTTTTCTGGATAAAGTGTTTGTGGTTATGATTTTTATACTGCACATAAACAACAGTGATAACCAGAGGCATTTTTCTGGTTCAGATGATGAAATGAAATATATAACTATTTCATGCTGCTGCTGCTGCTAAGTCGCTTCAGTCATGTCCGACTCTGTGTGACCCCATAGATGGCAGCCCACCAGGCTCTGCCGTCCCTGGGATTTTCCAGGCAAGAACACTATTTCATTGTGTTTCATTAAGGGGTGCTTTGATGACAGTTTGGAAAACACTGCTATGATGTGAGCCCATTGCTTATACAGAGGTAAGGATTGACTCAGCCTCGCAATTGCGTCAGTGAGTTGGTGACATCCTTTCATATGTCTTTAATCTGGATTATTTAAGGCTTCAGGACAAATAGACATGGGTTCCATCAGATTTCTCTTTTTAAGCTATGTTGATTCAGTTATGAAGATTTGTACCATAGATTATTCTAATCTACGTAACTTTTCTACCTGCTTCATGCACGTGAAGGACTTCCCTGGTGGCTCAGACAGTAAAGCGTCTGCCTGCAATGCGGGAGACCTGGGTTCGATCCCTGGGTCGGGAAGATCCCCTGGAGAAGGAAATGGCAACCCACTCCAGTACTCTTGCCTGGAGAATCCCATGGATGGAGGACCCTGGTGGGCTACAGTCCATGGGGTCGCAAAGAGTCGGACACGACTGAGCGACTTCACTTTCACTTTCATGAGCGTGAAGTCATTTAACCCTCCCAACAGTACTGTCATTCTATGAGCTATGTGTAATTATCTAGTTATAAGTGAGAAAACCGAGGCACACAGACATAAGCGAATGCACCAGACTCAATTAGTACATGACAGAAATGAGATTCAGACCTAGACCATCCTGGCTCCATGGTCTATCCCCGACACCACTGTGTTATTTTGCCTTAAAGTTCTCTGAGGAAAGGTAATTTACTGCCCTTTCCAGCATCGCATGGGATGCTGATATCGTTCCAGCTGTGGGTCAGGCAAGGATCTTATGATTAGTATACATTTGCCGCCTTTAAACTCTTCCAACTAAAGTTTTGAAAACAATTTTCATACCTATGTTCTGTGTCCATTTTCCTTCCCTGCTAGACTGTAAATTCCTGAAGAAGCTTGACTGGGTCTGAGTCAAAATGTTTTTCTTAAACTTACAGTCATCCCTAGTACAATAGCTTCATTGTTTTCCCTGAGTTAATAAGTGATGCAATGTTTTATTCCAAACCACCTCCATGAAACTAGCACTAGAAAGTAAAATATGTGCTCATATTCATTTAAAATATGTTCTTTTAAAAATTCCTTTTATGCAATAGAGGAAAAAAAATACCCATGTGGGGAAATACTGTACATTTTATTTGAATATTATTAAATTAGTAGATTCCTACTTGTTTGTATAATTAAATATTCATATATACATTACTTCAATTTCTTGATTGCATCACCCAGGTAGAGATTTTTTTAAGACATGTTTAAGATTCTTGACCTTTGAAATAATTATAGTATAATTTAGTATCATATAATATTCAAATTGCTAAGAGCTTTCATTAGACTCTAAGATGATTTTTTCCTTATCGTAAATCCTAACACATGTGTGCCAATGATGCTATTATGATTTTGTAAAAACTAAGTTTCAACAAAGATACTTTGAGGAGATTTTATACTTTTTAGTGATATTTGCTATTTAACATATTTCATAATGGGCTTCTCTTGTGGTTCAAATGGTTTAAAGAAAAAAAAAGAAGAAAATCTGCCTGCAGTGTAGGAGACCCAGGTTCAATCCCTGGATTGGGAAGATCCCCTGGAGAAGGACATGGCAACCCACTCCAGTATCATTGCCTGGAAAATATCACAAAGGAGCCTGGCAGGCTACTGTCCATAGGGTTACAAAGCATTGGACGTGACTAACACTTTCACTTTCATACTGAAACATAGATTAAGTACTTACAGAGAAACTGCATATCTAGTCCCAGCAGTTCATTAAATATAACTGTTGAACAAGAGTCAGGGGCATCATATGCATGGCAGTACTGAGGATCAGTCTTGTTTTAAATCAGAGAGGCCACATAGCCTAGTGGTCAGAGCACAAACTCTAGAACCAGTCTGCTCAGTTCAAACATTGGCTTTACTATTGGCCCATGATGTGTCCTTGAGTAGGTCACTTAACCTCTTTGTCCCTCAGTGGCTTACTGTAAAATAGGGATATAATTAGTCACCTGTATCATAGGATGGTTGGAAGAGTATTTGAGTTGATATTGCATTCAGTTTTAGTTATAAAAGAGCCCGGCCTGAATGAAGTACTTGGATGGTGTTCTCATCATCATCATGAAGGAGCACACAGGGAAGGAAGGGTCAGCAATGTCAGCTTTCTAGACAAGGCAATGCCTTGATGGAGACCTGAAAGTTAAGAGAAGGTAAGGGAGTTGAAAGAGGCATTCCAAAAGACTGAAAGAGGCTTGTGAAATAAGGTGTTTTGTTCAGAGAACCATTAAGTACTTTGCTGCTGAGGAGTCAAATTAGGAGAGGTGAGACTGGAAGGGATCAGTCCATAGGCAGCCTGGGAAGCCCTGTTGTTCTAATGTAGCCAGATACTTACGATTTCTCTGAAGGATATCATTTTATGCCCATTGTATATTTTTTTGAAACATTAATATTTCTTTTCTCTCCATGATGCAGAAATTCCATAGTTGCAATTATATAAACCCAGAATACTGCTATATACTAAGCATCTGTACTCTGATCACCTTATGATTTTTTTGTATTTTAGTAATGAACTATTATCATAGATAAAATGTATTAGTTATAGACTTGGTGAATTGGGCATGCTAACAAGTTCTTCAGGAAAGCTTTGGACATATATGGACGGACTTCAGCCCAGTCCTCTCCCATTTTACCGGTACCCTCTGCTTGTCTTTAAACTAGCCTCTTGACTTCTTACCTTTATGACTCTTCTCTGTCTTGTGTTTGTTTAGACTCTTCTTTCCCCCCTTTTCAGTGTATTTCCCCCTGCATCGGATCATGAGTAGGAGGAGGACAGCCATGACTCTGGGAGGCAGTCTGGGTGGGGCACACAGGCTTCAAAGGAGATGTACACAATTGACCAGGTCAGTTTGAAAAGCCCACTAGGTGATTCAAATAGGTTCCACCCCCTCCTTCCTTGAGAATCACTGGTAAAAATATCTTTCCTTGACCTCACCACTTCCTCTTCTCTCCTTGCACTTGAAATTGTCCCTTCAACTACAAACACACACATTTAACAACATAGCTGACTGACTTTGCCACTTCTCTTCCTCACATTTCTCATAACTTCGCCTTCATGACCTCTCCATATTTTTTTCAGAACTCAAGGGTCGTCTCCTGATGCCCCAATTCTGGGCTGATTACTCTTCTTTTGGGTCCCCACAGTGTCTTCCAAATACAAAATGAGACTGGAGTTTAACTCTTTCTGCACTAAAATGTAATCTTACTGAAGGCAAAGATTTGGTTTTATCCATCTTTTGGCTTCAAGCACAGAGCCTAGTACCTGACTTATCGTAACTATTTAGTAAATGATGAAGCAAGTAACGGGCATAAATTGGAGAACGCAAGCACTTACTCTTCAGCATTTCACAGACGTCATAGTTGATATCTAGGAAATTGCTGCAATCCTCAAGGGAGATGAAATGGGGAGATTGAAGGGAGTGCAAATATTTGAGCTAAAAGAGGCCAAAAAAAAAAACCAAACTTCTAGAAGTACTTGTACTTTAGTGGAAGGATAATAATAGGACTTCATGATCTGACTATAACATTATAATCTGAGCCTCCAGAAACAAATTTTCTGTGACTTTGGCAAGATATATTGCTGTGTTCCTCAGAATACTTCATTTGCTTGCATGATATTTTGTTTTGTTTTGTTTTGTTTTCTCAGGCACAGTGCCTTCCATTCCATGTCAGAATACTTGTGTGGGAGAAAGGTTTAGAATTCTGCTTTCTGATGCAATATCTGCCAGTCCATTGGAAAATAGGATTTTAATAATTTTCTTTTCTCAACCAGCAAGCTAATTCAAACAGTAATACAAAGAGAAGTTAAGTCGCTCAGTTGTGTCCGACTCTTTGCGACCCCATGGACTGTAGCCTACCAGGCTCTTCCATCCATGGGATTCTCCAGGCAAGAATACTGGAGTGGGGTGCCATTTCCTTCTCCAAACACAAAGAGAAGGGTGTGTGGAAAACAGGTATGATCAGGGTTGACGATGTCAAAGTATAAATCATTAGAATATTAAATCAACTGTTCTTAAAAAATCATCTATCAAATTATAAGTGATATTACTTTAGGGCTGAAAGTAAATATTAAAATACACTTCCTTTTGAGTTTAGGAAAATAGGTTAACTTTGTAATCTATGATCTATAGTAAGTTATATCCATCCATTTGGTGAAAAGCAAAGATTTTACAAGGTTCTAAAGTATATAATTTGAGATTTGAAACAGAAACGCCTCAAAATCTCAGACCACTTCTTTTATACCTGTTGACACCTGAAAGAAGAGATAACTATCCACTGTGTATGGACTCCACCTCTGGTGTTTGGTTTTGTACACAAGCTTAGACCACTGCTCTAAGAATTTGAGTTGGCTTAGCACTCACACAGGAGGTGGGTAAGGAGGAAATAAAACAATGGAGATACAGCTAGATTGGCTGGGAAGCATTGGGGTGTGGGGTAGCTGAGTGAAGAGGTTATTTAGAAACCCAGCTTAGTGGAAAGAATAATAGGCTAAGTGGAAAGAACTGAATAACCTAATAACCCTATTAATATATCAGGGTTTTAATTTTTTCTTTGATGATGGTAAGTTTAGATGATGTTTTCATTAGGTGAAACAGTAACAGGTAGGTGCAGCAGCCAGGCTTATCCTGGATTACAGTCCGTTTTCAACCTCAAAAGTCATGCGATGTGTGGGCAGTGATGGTTTTCTTTAGGGTTTCAGGATTGTATCGAGGAGTCCTGGCCCAGAACTAGAGTAGCAGTCCGATTAATGCATTTTAATCAGGACTGTCATTCATTGTCTAGTTCAGTTAGTTCGGAAAGGGAACTGAAATTTAGGAAATCATGAAGAATAGCTGAATATAGTTTGAGGCTGACCAGGAGATGAATTGTAGACTTGTGCAATTTCCAATAATGACATACAATCCAAGAACATTTGGCAATCTATAACTGGAACTTCAGAGAAGGAGTTAAAAGCAAGCACACTAATTTCTGTTAGTTCTCTTAGAGGAGATATTTGAAACCATGCATCTTTCTTCAGTAGAGATTTAAGAGCAAAAGTCAGATGACTGAGAACTGAGTGACTCAGGGATCACTGGAGGCCAGCCAGCTTGGTGGAATGGGAGAGTGGGTTTAGCTTGAGCACTGGGGAGACAATGCCATAGAAAGTTCAGGCTTTTCTCTCAAAGTGATGTCAGAGTGTGGCTATAGCGCTGATAAGATAGCCTAGGGGAGAGGTCAGAAAGCAAAAAGAAGAGGAAGATGATCTGGCCAAGAGGAGTCAATAGGAAAGGTGAGAGAAGAAACAAACTGGAGAGGGTGGTGTCCTGGATACCAGGGAATAAATGCTTTGAGTCAAAGGAGAAGCTTGCGCCAGCAATTGTGACACCTCAGTCAGATGAGAATTGAAATGATTCTATTGAATTTAGTGGACTTTTGGACTCAGAGGAAGAGGGAAAGGGAGAGGGTGGGATGATTTGGGAGAATGGCATTGAAACATGTATACTATCAAGTAAGAATCGAATCACCAGTCTATGTCTGATGCAGGATACAGCATGCTTGGGGCTGGTGCACGGGGATGACCCAGAGGGATGTTGTGGGGAGGGAAGTGGGAGGGGGGTTCATGTTTGGGATCGCATGTACATCCGTGGTGGATTCATGTCAATGTATGGCAAAACCAATACAGTATTATAAAGTAAAATAAAGTAAAAATAAAAAGTTTAATAAAAAAAAGATTCAAAATAAATAACTTAAACATTATATTATCTTTTATCCTTGTCTACATTTATGGACAGAGTGCATCAGCTTATTTAACTTATATGCAGAGTACCTCACGTGAAATGTGGGGCGGGGGAAAAAAAAAAAAAAAAAAAAAAAAACCATGTGGATGTCATTTGGTGACCTAATTAAGAGCCATTTTTGTAGAGAAGTCAGAATGATATGGGTTGCGGAATGTGATAAAACACACTAATAACAATAGCTCTAGAAAGGCCAATGTCCAAAGAGATTTTAAGATGGAAAAGGTTTTTGTTTATATTTGGATGGAAAGGATCCAGGAGAGAGGGAAAGTTTGAAGATTTAAGAAGGTAATAATGATAACCTTATTGACAAGCCAGCATATCATTTAAAGAAATGATATTTAGCATTTAGATCTAGAGTTCGGATTATAAATCTAGAGTTCGGATTATGTAAATACACATCCTTTATCAAAGCATGAGAATTGAGCAACCAGAGAAGCATTTATTGAATTGTTAATGTAGGTGACTCCACTCTTTATGGGAGTATCGTTGATAATTCCTTTCTAATCATGTCTTCATATACCAAGTTGGGCTTTCCTGGTGGCTCAGATGGTAAAGCATCTGCCCACAATGCAGGAGACCCAGATTCAATCCCTGGGTTGGGAAGATCCCCTGGAGAAGGAAATGGCAACCCACTCCAGTATTCTTGCCTGGAAAATCCCATGGACAGAGGTCCCTGGTAGGCTACAGTCCATGGGGTTGCAAAGAGTCAGACACGACTGAGTGACTTCACGTTCTTTCACTTTCATACCAAGTTATCCCATAAAGTTACTCAAAAAGCATCTAACTCAAGTCCCCACTCCTCCTTCATTCCAGAAGTATTCATTGCATTTGAATGGAAGACACTGACCCAGCAGACGTTTATGAATCTGAGTTCCAAATTCCTGATTTGTGTTTAGACCACAGGTTGATGGAAATTAATAGCTTCTTATAATTTAGATTGATAAGGCCCTTACTGAATTTAATTGTAACTTTTACACATAGTATAGGACAGGAAATAAAACAGAACATAAACGAGTGAAAGTCGCCCAGTAATATCTGACTGTTTGCTACCCCGTGGTCTATACAGTCCATGGAATTCTCCAGGCCAGAATACTGGAGTGGGTAGCCTTTCCCTTCTCCAGGGGATCTTCCCAACCCAGGGATCGAACCCAGGTCTCCTGCGCTGCAGGTGGATTCTTTCCCAACTGAGTTATCCGGAGCCCAAACAAGTAAACATGCAGCTAAAGAGAAGAAAACTATGGGAAAGATGAGTAAGGAAATTACTGCAGAATCCAGTAGCTTAACTTTAAAATGTATTTAAAGTAAATTCGTGTTTTAATGTGGTCTGCTGGTGGTGGTTTAGTTGCTGTAAGTCATATCAGACTCTTTGTGACCCCATGGACTGTAGCCCCCACCTCAGGCTCCTCTGTCCATGGGATTTCCCAGGCAAGAATAATGGAGTGGGTTGCCATTTCCTTCTCCAGGTGATCCTTCCAAACCAGAGATTGAACCTGGGTCTTCTGTATTGCAGACAGATTCTTTAGTGATTGACCCACAGGGAGGACCTTAACGTAGTTTACTCTTCACTGAATTACTGTCACAAGCAAAAGCTCTAAAAGTTAAGATCAAAATACCAACTTCTATAAATTAATTGTGACTGTCTCTTACACAGTGATCACTTTTGGTGTGTGGGCTTTTTTCAGAATCTAACAACAGTTAGATTCGCAGGTTTCTAAGGTGGTAACAAACACCTGTTAGGTCTTTTGTTATTCCTGAAGGTAACAAAAGACCCCAGATACCTTCAGATGTCTTATTCTAAAATGACATATCTCTAAGAACGAAACAGTAAAGCAGGGCATAGATTATGGAGGGACCTAATGAACCATTTTAAGGATTTTGATTTTGGTTTGAGTGAGGTAGGAAGCCAGTGATAGGGTTTGAGCAGATGATAGACATGATCTGACTCACCATTTTTAAGCATCACCTGTCTGTTGTGCAGAGTGTAGACTATAGGTACACAGTGGCCAAAGAAAGAGGGCCTGGGGGCCTGCTGTGTGACTCTTGCAGTAACTCAGCTGAGAGATGACAGGGTTGGATCAGAGTGGTAATAGTAAGATAGCGTTGTGTATGAATGTATTTTGAAGGCAGAGCAAGATTTATTGAAGGGTGATATTTCAGTGTGAGAGAAAGACGAGGGTTAAGGATGACTCTAGGTTATTTGGTCCAAGCAGTTGAATGTATGGAGTTACCATTAATAGAGGTGGGAAGAACAGGGTTTGGTTTTGAACAATTTGAGATGCCCATTTTCTTTACAAGTGGTACAGTGAAATAGGCAGTTGGGTAGAGGAGTTTGAAGGTGAGAGGAAAGATCTGCACCCTGAGATGTTTTGTGAGTCATCAGAGTACAGAATGTTCAGTGCATGGGATCCCCTGGGATTGTGGTTCTCAATCCCAGCACCTGGGTATCTGAAGTAAGAACTTCTGGACAAAGGGAGTACAACGTGAAATATCTCTCTGGGCACAGACCCCAGAGAACCTAACTCAAGTGGAGTGGGACCAAGGCATCAGAATCCTTTAGAACAGGGGTCCCCAACCTCCAGGATCTAATGCCTAATAATCTGAGGTGGAAATGATGTAATAATAACAGAAATAAAGTGCACAATAAATGTAACATGCTGGAATCACCCTGAAACCACCTCCCCACACACACACCAGTCCATGGGAAAACTGTCTTCCACGAAACTGGTCTCTGGTGCCAAAAAGGTTAGTGACCACTGCTATAGAAGTTCTCCACAAGACTCTAACATGCATGCAGGGTTAAGAACTACTGCCCAGGAAGTATAGTCAATTAGTGATGCAAGAACTGAGCTCTAGACCTGTTCAATAAGTCAGAAAATGAATAGACACTATGAAAAAAAATGGGATGAGTAGTCAATGATGGCAGAGGAAACAGTAAAGACTGTGTTTCAAGTTGGAGGGAGTGATCATGTGTCAAATAGCAACTGAGAAGGCCAGTGAGATGAATCAGAAGTGACCATTGACATTGTCCTGTGATCACTGGTGACCTTCATACTGTTGGTGTGTGATGGGAACAAAAGTCTCACTGAAGTGGTAGAGAAAATTAAAGATGGCACAGCTAGGCTACTCTGTTCAAGGGGTGTTCCTAAAAGAGAATAGTAAAAAGGCTGTGAGCTAAAAGAATATTTTTAGAGATGGGATATATTGAGTTTTGTTGGTAATGAGCTGGTAGAGAAGCAGCTGGTGGATGATGCAGGACAAGGATGCCCTTGAGTAGCTGAAGCAGAAGAGATCTATTAGAAGGCACCCCATCTGTAGTTACTGATATCTGTATCTATATCTCATCATCCCTCTCAGATTTTAGATCATTACCAGAAAGTGGCCAGCCATATTTTGAGATTATCTTTCACACTGCCTTCTTTGGTAGGTTCATACACTAACCACTTTCTATTTATTTAACTGGTGATCTTTCAAATGACCAGTAGGATTTGACATGGTAGATTTAAAGGTTTTCAAACCTTCCATCTAAAACTGTTTCATCATTTGCAATGATGTAAAATATGCTAGAAGTTTCCATTCATTTTAGAAAGACTGCAAAAAAATTATCTCATAGTTATAATAATAGCACTAGACACTGCATAATACTACAATTCTCAAAGGGAGAAATTTTTGGGAAGAGATACAGAATGTGCAGGATGTTTGGAATCTTCTGACGAAAACTGGTTGATGACTCATGAGTCTTGTAGTTTGTGAAGTATATACACAAGAAAAATATGATATTAATTTGTCGTCGAATATTTGAGGTGACCGCCTACAGTAAAACTTTTATCTTAGATGCTCATGATAAATGAAAACATTGTTCTTATGTCTTGTGTTTCACATTAGCCTAAATTTTACCACCTTAGCAAACAGTATTTTTCACCTTTTAAAAAATCAGTTCCATTTTTTGGGGATAGAATAAAAATATTTACCTCATCTGATGAACTGAAGAAAATACTCGTGGATAATTTGTACCTCAATTCATGCCATGTAGTGACAATCTAGAAGAGAAAAATCAAAAGTTTAAGCCTAAATAGATTGTTCACATTCCTTTGTCTTTAAAACTATTTTGATAATGCTATATTTTATAGTATTATCTACAGATACTGTAGCTTATTGTTCTCTTTGGTGCTATTTTTTTTTTTCTTTTTCCCTAGTGTTTTGTTACTTCGTTTTTTTCCCTCAATTGCTTCCTTTGGGTGTGTGCCCCACCATACTCCCTCTACCCTTAGAAGATCTAGTGTTTTATTAGCTAAATAGACACTCAAATGGTTATGAATTGAGAATTGTAATATTGGAGGGAAATTAATTTTGAACAAAGAATTTTTGAAAAAGGAGTCTTAAGGAACAGGAGCATGCCTAGAAGTATATCTGTTTTGTGCACTCATCAGAGATGCTTCATCTTTAAAGATCTGGTCTGCAAGTCCAGAATTTTGATTGTCTCATTTTGGTTATTTCTCCAAAGCATACTTTCTATACCTCTGTCCACCTGTCTGTTGATCTTTCAACACCCTGCTCTCTTATTTCTTTTTCTTTCTTTCCCTCCTGACTCATTTTATTCCCTTTGCATGATTTCATTCAACAATTTATTGCAATTTAGAGGAACTCAATGGCAATGATTCATGACATTTTCAGTAATAATGCTTTAATACTCTTTTCACATAGTTTTATTCTTAGTTTATATGTTTGCAAGATATGACTCTAAAATTCTCTTAAGACCCAAGGCTTAACAATGATTTTTTTCTTGGTTGAATTAGAGTCTTTCAGTTGATATCTTTCAGAGTATATAGTTAAGTTGCTATTTGATTTTTTTAAATTGCATTCTTAAATGACACTGCCTGAATCTTAAAACTAATTGAGGTAACACTGAAATACTAGTTTCTCTTAGAAATTTTCCCAGTAATTTTTAATACTTACATATACTGGTCAACTATCATAGTTTTGAGGACCTTTATATTTAATTTGTATAAACCTCAACTAGTGTAGTATGAAATAGGATAGAAGGGAGGGAGCGAGGGGAGGGAGCTCGTGGTATAAAGTTCCCATATTTCTGAAAAAAACTTGTAAGATGAAAAAATTTTTTTCTATAGAAAGTTTCAGTTGAATACGCAAGGAAGCTATTTGAAAAATGTGCTTATGATCTTCCAGTTCAGAAGTTTTTAGCTTTGGGAAGAATCCGTGACGTTGATGGGGGGCAGGGTGGGGGGAGTAACCTTAATGTCAGTAACCTTTAAACTTTGAAGGAAATTCTAAATTTTACTTAATTATAGATGAAAGTAATAAACAAGTTTATGGTTATTTCAGAAATCATGAAGTATTAGTTATGTTAATCACTACTTTAAAATTGCAGTACTTATTAGATCATTTCTAGGTCTTGTTTTTAATATGTTAAAAAAGAAGTACTTATGATATTAAAAGCCGAGGTATAATAAATGTTTCAATATAACTGGTTTCCATTAAAATCTTTTGTTTTTCATTTTACACATTTAAAAATATTATTTTGTGTCCATTACATTGCAAATAAAGAATCCCTGCCCTTAGTGCCCTTTGCATCCTAAGCATTCTTTGTAGTATAAATTTCTTTTTTATACTGTTTTTGTTCTACAAGTAACATACTTGTTTTGTACACTTACACTTCTGTGTGCATGTTGTATAAGACAGAGAACACATTTTTGTAAATAACTTTAAAATTTTTGCTCATATTATGTCCAAATTTCTATTTTAAAAATTATATTAAATACCAAATTCTTAAGTAACTGTTGTAGTTGTCTTTACATTTTAGTGATATTCTTTTACCAAGGCATTGTCAGCAATACCAGGGCATGGGGAAAATTAACTTTGTGATTTTTTTCCTGCCACCGTTTCAGTGATCTTAATGTAATGCTCCATAAATAGGTATGAGAGAAAACAGAGGAAAGAATCAAAGTCAACAATCTGGTGGGCAATGTGTTTCAGATTAATCTTCTGAAAGGATTTTAATTGATAGGCAGCATAATGTGGCCTCAGGCCCCCTTCCCAGCACAGATTCTTGGTAACGTGTAAGGTCTTCCCTACTACTCACACACTTGACTGAAGGGAAAACTTGACTGAAGGTGGTAGACATCTATCAAGTGGATATAGGAAGCAATTAGAAGAAAATAAAAGGATAATTAGTAAACAGTTTGCTCAGGGAAACTAATCAAAGTTCCTATTTTGAAGGGGAAAATTCATACAAATAAATAGTAGTTGTCTCCTAAAGATTGAGAAATCCAAGAGTTTAGGGGAGATGTGCAGATAATTGAAAGAAAAGAGCAAAATGGACTTACATCTTATGACATATTAAACCTGATAAATTTCTACTCTGACTTCTCTCGGGAAATCAAATTGGAGAAACCAGACTTCTTGGGGAATAACATCCCTGTACATAACATATTTAAATTTGCCACTAGAAGTTGTTTATTTTTTTCCTAATAATTATGTTCAGTGAGGAATGCAGAAATTGCATTTTGGAATGACGGAAGAGTAGTTATTGTAGAAAGAACTTTTCAGCATCTGTGGTAGCTATCGACCATAGGAGGTAGCTCACTCCATGTGTTCTATAGAGTAGAGTGAAAGGAGAAGAAAAACCCAAAGGAAGCTTTGCCTCAGGGCCTACAAATGAGCTTCATCAAGTCAACAGGTCTGCCATGTTCCCAGGCTTGTGTACTGAATTCTGTACAGCCGTCCTATTTTAGTCTTTAACCTAGTGCCTTTGATTACTGTTGTTACTTTGTAATATAGTTAGAAATAAATGTGAACTAAATATGAACATACTGGTTCTTGAACTCCAGTTGACCATTTTATAATTATATACATGAGTATATATGCCATGATATTTAATATATATACTAGTATTCTATGTAAAATATAATCTATTATATATATTAAATACATACTTATATTTAATGTAATGCTATATTATACAATGTAAATATAAAATATTTAAATATATTCTATTTATATATATTTGGAATATATATATTTGTTTATATTTGGATCTCTTGACAAATCTCCTAACTTCAGACTCTGTTATTCTCTCATACTTGCCTTTCAGAACCCCAAGTCTAGATTGTCTGTCTTCTTACCTTCTCTCTGTACCAAGGAGCTGAATAGTACTCACAAAGCCTTGATATCCATAAAAACTGCTGCAAATACCCCAGTGTGTCTTGGATCTCACCTTGATTCGCACATTCCCTCAGGTACCTAGGTGAAGATCGGTGAAGATCGGTGAAGATCGTCCAGTCGTGTCCGACTCTTTGCGGCCCCATGGACTGTAGCCTACCAGGCTCCTCTGTCCATGGGATTTTCCAGGCAATAGTACTGGAGTGGATTGCCATTTCCTTCTCCAGGGACCTTCCCGACCCAGGGATCGAACCCGGGTCTCCCACATTGTAGACAGATGCTTAACTGTCTGAGCCACCAGGGAAGTCCCTCAGCAGCAAACTGCAGAGCCAGCCTCTCCCATTTTCCACAGCGACTGTCTCATTTTGTTGCTACTCTTTCAACAAAGTTCTCTGGAACTTTCCCTCACTCTGCATGGGAAGAAGAGTCCGTCTGTGTCCATCTCCTCTGCTACTCACCTTACTCAGTCCTTTCCTTAAATGCTCTCGTTCCCTCACATCTCTACATCCCTTCTCTTTTCATTCTGGACGTTCTCCCTGGGCAACTTGATTTTATTCACTCTTAAGAATTACAGCCTCCAGCTCTGACCATCTCCCAAGCTCTAGATCAGTGTTTCAAGCCACCTCTTGGGCATCTCCCTTTGAGTGTTTTCAGAAGGGAACTATCTCTGTTTTTTTCTCAGTAAATGGCTCCAGAGCCAGGGAGTCAGACTTGACTTTTCTTCTTGTCTGGGGTCTTATCAGCTCCTTCTAATCTCACCTTCTTATTCCTCATAGTCATCCTGCCTGACACCATATTACTACCACAGATGCTGTCCCTGCCTCTCCATTTTTGAAATGGAATATTTAAGCTTTCTACCTGGTTTTCCTGCTCCAACAATAGACAGCAACTCTTATCTCTAAAACTACCATATTCTGGCCTCTGTTTCTTTACATAGCCTCCCCACTACCTGGATCCACCTTTGCTTTCTCTTCACGTAACATGCCCTCTGACCATCTGCCCCTGGGACTTAGCCAACTTAAACTCAACTTGTATTCAGCATCAGTTAACTTTCAGCTCTGCTTTGACTGCTCTGCTTAACACTGCTTTGTGTTAAGCCTAGCAGTACCTTTGTTCCAGGCCAAGAAAAGACCCTGAGCTAGACTTTGGAATCTATTGTGTATAGATAATTGTACATTATATCATCATAGAAACTTAGTGCTTGAAAAGAATTTGGAGATCATTCCCGACTCACTGTATGCATATGAATACTGAGTGAAATACTTGTTCAAGGTCAGGTAACAGAACCTAATAGTGAGTTAAGTCTGTCTTAACTGACTGGAAAACAGGCTTTAATTTTCCAAATCCTAATAAACAGGATGATGTTTAGCTGTGCTACTCTTGAAGATAGCAAAGTAATTATAAAATGAAACATCTTTGCTTTTATGCCCCCAACAATGTCATTTCCTGTAGCTAGAAGCCTGCGGCTGCTAAGTCGCTTCAGTCGTGTCCAACTCTGTGCGACCCCACAGACGGCAGCCCACCAGGCTCCTCCGTCCCTGAGATTCTCCAGGCAAGAACACTGGAGTGGGTTGCCATTTCCTTCTCCAATGCATGAAAGTGAAAGTGAAGTTGCTGAGGGTCGGACACAACTGAACCGACTTAGCGGCAGCAGGCTTCTAGCTACAGGAAATAACATTGTTGGGGGCATAAAAGCAAAGATGTTTCATTTTATAATTACTTTGCTATCTTCAAGAGTAGCACAGCTAAGCATCATCCTGTTTATTAGGATTTGGAAAATTAAAGCCTGTTTTCCAGTCAGTTAAGACAGACTTAACTCACTATTAGGTTCTGTTACTGAAACCAAACCATATAAACAGCAACAACCACCACAGACACAGCTTTTCTTTGGGTAGTTCTGGCATTTACTGCCTGAACTGTCATAGTAGGAATGAGCTGTGGTGCAGGAAAACCTCAACTGGGGAGTGGCCTTGATGAGGTGCAGAGGATTAGGAAGCAACTAAGTATTGAAAAGAGAATTTTTATATTCTTTTGCACAATTTAAAGTATTACAAAAAGGCTACAGTTTTTTTTTTAATTAGAAAACTAGGCTTATCTACTCTTGTCAATTAGAGTATCGCAAACAATGTGATCATAGATTTTTCTTGGCTCTGGAGTTGTTTGTACACTAAATTAAGGTAGAAGTATTTATACCTTATAATTTCAGTGTTCTGCTGCCCTATTCATCTTTGACTTGTGTTGGTGTCTTAAAAAAAAAAAGGAAATCAGATGATATTGAGAGAGAACATGGGTGGAGAGAGCACATGATGGGGGAAGAGGGACAATGCCATCATTGGTTCGCAAATTAACTCCATGAATAACAGGATTTACGTCCTCTGCACAGCTTTGACATGTGCTTTGGCGTCTCATTTTGCCCCAGTGTTTTACTCGGCTTGTTCCCCTTCATCTTGCCTGCAGTGTCTGTTAGACTGCTGTGCATCTTTGGTGGGGGCCTGGCTTCTCTGTCAGGGCCTGGGAGCACACCCTGGGCCTTCTCAAGTGAGGCTCGTCCTGCCTGTGTGAGGCCTGTGTGTCCTGCTGGGATGCTGCCCTGCCTCCATGGGGGCTACAAGAACTGCTGGGGCCTCTCAGCCCTTCAGACTCTTGCTAAGGAACGCTCAGGTCGCTGAAGTGTTGTTGTGTCTGGTCCCGGTCCTGCGGATATTGTCAGCTTCCTCTTAGTGTGTTTGTTTATTCCCATGCTGCCACAAAAACCTCACATCACACGGCCAACCCTGCGGACTCTCGAATAGCCACTGATATTAACCTACAGATATTCCAAATGGGGAGTACTGATTCCAGATGGTGACATAGACTATCCTGAACTCACCTCCTCCCAAAGACATACCAAATACATAACTCAAGAAGATAAAAGTTCCTCATTAAAAAGGACCTTGGAGACTTGAGGTTTGGAAGCTGAACAACTCCTAAACATTAGGCAAATGAGAAAAAAACCTACTTCAAAGCAGTTAAGTGGGGCTGAGACAAAATCTTGGTGTAGTGACCCACAATCAGAGGAAACAAAACCTGGAGCTTCTCCCTGAGGGTAGGGGGTTTAAACCTCATATCAGAGACTTTTAAGACCTGCAGAGAGATAAGTTCCCAAAACATCTAAGGTTTAAGAAACCAATGATACTCTCCTTTCATGAGACCCACGTGGTTACAGTGACTGAAAGTAGCTCTTAAAGGGCTTGCTTACTTTGACTCACCTGTCACCAGTGCAGAAAACCAATTGAGAGGGGCCAGACAATATGTGAACGAGACCTATTTGCTTAACTTTAAATGTCAACCAGAGGGACAAGCATTTAATACACACACATCTAGGGCCTATTGAAGTTCTCTCTGGGGGCAGAGGCTGGCAGGCACCATCTGTGTTCCCCTCCATCCAGTTCACTGGTATCTCCCATTAAGGGAACTTGTACCCTTCTTTGGGGCTTTTTCTGGTGGCTCAGATGGTAAAGAATCCTCCTGGAATGTTGGAAAACTAGGTTCAAACCCTGATTGGGGAAGATCCCCTGGAAAAGGAAATGGCTACCCATTCCAGTATTCTTGCCTGGAGAATTCCATGGACAGAGGACCCTGGTGGAGTATAGTCTGTGGGGTCACAAAGATTTGGACATGACTGAATACCTTGATTCTTATGGGTGCTCCCCAGAGTTATCTGTGTATCACCTGCCTCTGATAGCCACCAGGACTACTACAGCATACTACCTCACGCCAGTCAGAATGACCCTCATAAAAAGTCTACAAATGCTGGAGAGTGTGGAGAGAAAAAGGAACCCTCCTCTACTGTTGGTGGGAATGTAAATTGGTGCAGCCACTATGGAAAACAATATGGAGGTCCTCAAGAAACTAAAAGTTGAGTTGCCATATGATCCAACAGTCCCACTCCTGGGCATACCCCCAGACAAGACTGTAATTTGAAAAGATTACTTACACTCCTGTGTTCAAGCAGCACTATTTACAGTAGCCAAGACATGGAAACAACCGAAATGTCTATCAGCAGAAGATGCGATGCATATATACAGTGGAATACTACTCAGCCATAAAAAAGAATGAAGTAATGCCATTTGCAGCAACATGGATGGACCTAGAGATTATCATACTAAATGAAGCCAGAAAGACAAGCACTATATCACTTATATGTAGAATTTAGAATTCTATATAAATAAACACATCTATGAAACAAAAACAAACTCACAGACATAGAGAACAGACTTGTGGTTTTCAAGGAGGTGAGGTGAGGTAGGAAAGAAAAGGAATGGGAGTTTGAGGTTAGCAGAGGCAATCTTACATATAAGATGGATAAGCAATGAGGTCCTATTGTATAGCACAGGGAACTATATCCCATATCCTGTGACAAACCATAATGGAAAAGAATATGAAAAATTATATATATAATATATGTACGTATAATTGTATAACTAAATCTCTTTGCTGTACACAAATTAACACATTGTAAATCAACTATCTAGATATATATATATATAAACTGGAATATTCATAAATGTGCAATGATTAGACAACATGCTATTGAATAACCAGTGGGTCAAAGAAAAAATCAAAAGAGAAATAAAATACCTTGAGAAAAATGAAATGGAAATACAACATATCAAAATTTATGGCACAAAGCAAAAGCAGTTCTATGTGGAAAGTATATACTAATAAACGCCTACCTCAAGAAACAGGAAAAATCTCAAACAACTTAATTTATACTGCAAGGAACTAGAAAAATAAGAACAAAGTGTAAAGTTAGTAGAAGGAAGAAAACTATAGAAATCAGAGTGGAAATAAGTGAAATAGATAGATTCACCAAGAGAGATGACTCAGCATCAGAAAAGGAAAAGTAAACATTATAAATGATACCACATAAAGGAACATAGGATTCTATGAACAATTATATTCCAACAAATAGACAACTTGGATAAATTTCTAGAAATATGCAGCTTGCTAAGATTGAATCAAGAAGAAACAGAAAATCCAAAAAGACCTATTTTTAGGAAGGAGATCGAATCAGTAATGAAAATTTAAAAA